>NW_008626184.1:13507-51195 GCF_000691845.1 Merops nubicus
CCCCCCCCCCAAAATATTTGCTCTGAGTTTGTTTTCTTTCTTACTTCACTCCATCCTCTTCAGCCCTATGCTATCCTTTCTCCATGCTTTTAATTTTTATTCCTCACTGTTTTTCTTTTCGATGTTGGACTGAAAACAGTAATATAACCTGACAATTTTTACATCATTCCAAGGTTTTTATCTACTTCCATAAATCTTTTCATTACTTCTTTATTGTTTTGTCATATAAAGGTTTTAGTTTTTCCTGTACCTTATTAGTCTGGGGATCAATTTTAGTCTACTATGTTTTATTAGTAGTAAGGGGAACAAAATATCTACTTTTTCTTTGTTGGTTTGTCACCATCTTCAAATTACCCTTTCTTTCTTTGACTACCTCTCTTCTTCCCCTAGAGACTCTGCTTTATGTCAGACCTTCTGCTGGAAGTGAACTGGGTATGATTTCATCAGGCAATAGGCAAAAGTATACCCCACTGCAGAGAAGAAGTTGTTTTCAGCTGTTATTCTGTTTAATTTTTTTTTTTTTCCTAGCTTGGCAAGCATGGAATGAGCTGAGCCACTGTTACTCTGGGGACTGTGAATCTTTCTTTCCTTCCATTAAATTTGGTGGCTAAACCTGAAGGCTTGTCTTGAAGGAGGATTTATTTTAGTCATACTGATAAAATTGTACCAGTATAATTAAACAGCACTAGTAATGTCAAAAAACCTCCCATGCACAGACGGCAGTTATGGAATGACACAATCTACATCAGGGGAAAAAAAATGACCATCTCCCCCAGCAGTTATTGTATCTATAGGGGTGTGCTCCCATAGGAGTTTTTTCTAGTCTATCTTTATTAAGATTCAAATCATGTCTTGTCCCAGAATCTCCTCTGTCCCCTATGCAAACAAGCCTGAAAGTAGTGGTCTGGACCTTCAAGCTGTTGTTTAATTCAAAGTAGCTCCATTACAGACATAAAGCCATGACTATTTGAAGATCTTGACCCAATGTTTTTTGGTATCTCTCATGTTATATAACTTCAATTTTTGGATGACAGTGCCTATTGAATAAAATTAGGTTTTGTACCGCAGATTTTAAGATGTATCTAGACATCTTAATGTAGTTTACAGAAAAAGGACTGAGTTGGGAGCAATGTTCTGGCTCTGTAAGGGCTAGCAGTAGACATTTTATCACTCAGCAATAACCCAAGCTTTTCTGTCAATGTTGGAATCTATTTTACTGAAAAGGATCTTGGCAAGGACACCAGGAATTTCTGCAGAGTCTTTCAAAGTGACATTATGAGAGGATCTTGGTTCTTTGGGACCTTTTATTGCATGGAACATCTTATGAAATACTCTGTGGGAAGGGATGAAGTAAAATGTTATCAAAGCAGCCTAACAACTTTATATGTCCACTAGCTGTCCATTTGGCCTAGCAGGAAATAAGCTATCCATGGGGCAGGAGAAAGAGAAAGTAGGTCTGAGAGTGCAGCACTGAGGCAAATGTTAAAATAGGTCAGAAGGTAACATAATGTCACATGGAAAGGTATTAGCCGTTAAATATTAAATTATTTTCACTTAAAATCATTTAAATTCTGACTTTAGAGGCAGAGAAATGTATTGCAAAGAGGGAAGATTAATACCTAAAGTACCTAAACTTATTCTTTCTACAGACCCAACTTTTCTCCTGTGTCAGTGCCATTTTGTTTGCCTTTGCCCAATAAGTAACGCAGTTGGATTTTCATCAATAGCGAAGAACGCAATCGATTTTGTGAAATTACCATAATTGTCCTCATGTGCATTTCCTTAGCAAAATATTTATGCAAATACACAGTTTGTAAGCCTTCAAGAAGCCCCCAATACCCCTTTGATACACCACTGTGTTCCTACATACTCACAGGACTGCTTGGGGTGTTGCATTCAGTGTATTTCCCCATCCCATGCCTCTTGAGCTTGCCATTTTGACTATTGGAATTCTTCAGGCAGCTATTCAGGTGATTTGCTCCAGCTGGCACTCCCCAAATTGGCAGGCTGTCTCCACCTGCCACCCCCTGCCAGAGGACTCAAAGCAGTGGACTGTGCTGAGGTCAGAGGACAAGCGGCTATTGCTGGAGGCCACACAGGCATGGTTGCATATTTAACTGTAAGGTCTCTGTTAGATTAATAAGGTTCCAGGTGAGGAGAACATAGTCAATAATGACAAATATTAAAGGTGGTAATTTCTCTTGCTTTCCTACCTTTTCCCCCTTCCTTCTTTACCTACAGGACATGAAGCATCTGAATCCCCCAGAGGATCCCTCATGCATTTACATTTTCATTTGCTTGGTTTATAGCAAGATTGTTCCAGCTTTTGGGAGGGGCAGCTATCAAAGTTGTACAGACACTGCCATTGTGTTTTATTGTTCCAGTCCATTTTCGCTGTGAATGCAGGTGGGAGTTTTTCAGTGGGTGGGTTTTCTGTTTTTTGCTTTCTCTTTCTTCTAAGCATTTATAACCCTTTTATTGCCAGTCTTCAATCATTTTTGATAGATCAATATATTTACTTCAGAGATGGTTCATCCTACATTTATGCTTGTATTTTATTTTTTTCTTTATTTATAAGAGTTATGAATAGATTCAGTGGGTCGTATCTCTGGCATACCTCTGGCATACCTCTGTTGTTGTGTGAGGATCACATCACTTATCTTGCCCAAATATCTGTGTCTTTAGGTGGTTTGCTTTCAAATCTACTTTTTCTCCCATTTTTTCTTTGTACACTTTGAGCAATTAAAATGCAATTTTTGATTCAGAAATGTTCTTCTTGGAAATCCTAAGTATGACTGATGGTGTTTAATGTACACTCAACTTTTTGGAGGGAAGGGTTCTAGGAAACTGCTCCAGCAGACTCCAGAGGTCCAAAGGGTTTGGGGGGCAGCTCAGCAAGGTAATGATGGATGATAACATTTACTCAGATGATTCAGAAATGGACCTGGTCTGCAGGAGGCCCAAGGTGTTTATCCAAGCAGCTGCGATTGAGCCAAAGAGGAGAAATTCTTGAGTCTACATCTCACTTAATGTCCCTGAACAGCCAGATGTGAGCCAGGACAGTGTGCTGAATATTTAATACAGCTGTGAAGAAAGCTCAGATGTGTGAAATGTGCATGTGGGAATTGGGTGCCAGCATAGGTGTGATACACTGCGCCCTGTCTGGCCATCAGAAGAAGAAGGTGGGTGAATGGGACCTGCTGCTCTGTGGTGAAAGGGTACGTCTGTGGAAGAGGAGAGAGTTAAATGCACTCCTTCATCCTCATGAATTTGGGTTGTTTCAGGATACAGTGACATATATGCTGTTTGTTACACAATTGCCCTCTTCTTCCTCCCCAAAAGAGAGAGCAGCAAGAGAAGCGTGTTTATTACAACTGATAATACAAGGTGGTAAATGGAAAATAGGTCAACTAAGTAGTGCTCTTACTTATATTACTGTTTGAAACATGATCTGCCTCTTATGACTGCACATTAAATAGTGGAAAAAATCCCTGAACATGCATAGATTTCAGCAAAGTTTAATAATTTAAACCAGGTGAGTATATGAGCTATTTGTAGGATGTTGTCCCTATAGTTGCCTCACCAGAGCCGTATACATCCTGTTTTTCAGTACGTCCATTTTTAGGCTGGCATAATTTGCCATGTTATGAAAGTTGTGACTCAACTACTTCTCAGCAGCGTGCTGTCCATTTCTAACAGCAGAATTTCCTGGAAGTCATTACTTTGGAGTGCCATTGTCAGCTGTACACATCACTCCTGTCCCTCTTATCCTTTGTGGCGCAGATTTGCCTGTTGTTGTTTGCGAGGACGTTACCAATGATGCAGAAGCTATCAGGTTTTTCCATTCTCTTCTTTCTTTTCTGTCTCAGTTGAATTGCAGTTTCCTTTGTCTTCTGCATGGTGCACTGAAAGAGGTTAGGAAATTCATCATGGTTATTTTTAATGGGTTTTTAAAGTCCAGCACGACACAGATTGAATTGATTCAGGAAAACTTCCTGGAGCTGCAGTGGTTTTTTACTATTAAAAATATTTTTATCATTGCAATTTTTCTGTAAGAAAATATATCTATTTTTTCCTTCTAGTTCTGTAACAAAGCCCTGCTTTCTAACATTTCCACATGGTCAGATATTAGCCATTTCCCAAGATAATTTAGTTTGGTCATGTGCACGGCTAGCGTTTTTATTGCAAAGAATTTGCTAGTGGTTTCATGATAAATGCATAAAGCATTGGGGAATTACTTTTATTTGGCTTAGTGTGAATTTAATAATGCATTAACAAAATTAAATGATTTTGTGTGTATGTGTGTAGATCTTAAGAATGTACAGAAAAAATACACATTACCATAGGTAGGAAGGTTTTTAAAAAAATGAATCTTTCCTGTGTGCATTTTGTAGGCTGTAGCATAAAAAAAAAAAGTACATTCCCAGGAGCTCAGTAGGTGGTTACTATCTGGTTTTCCTTTGTTTCAGCATATTTTTTTAAGGCAGATCAGGAAAGAAAAGCAAGTCCCAGAGATTGTGTCCCTTGCATCCAGTCTGGCAAACCTTTACTTGCCTGAGTAAGACTGTCCAGTATTGGCTCGGATCTGTGTCTTCATTGCACACAAACCAGATGAATGAGTCGCCCATTGCTTCCCACTTATGAAAACCTTCTTTCCTTTACTTAAACTTCAGGTGTCTCCAGGCTGGTAGCCGTGACCAAGTCGAAGTGTCTTGTTTCTTATTCGACAGAACAGTACATGTGTGTGTAGCTGCACAAAACTTAATGTGGCTTATTCATTTCATCATGTTATGTTTATGATGCAAAAAATCAGTATATTAAGTCCTATCTATCACTGAGGAATTAAAATTTTCTAGTATTAAGAAGGTATTACTTCAGAAATCCATGTATCTGCATTAACATAAACAGGGCAAAGGAATAAAATGGATGGTATGCAATATATTGTAACTCTCTCATTAATTTAAGATCCAAATGCCAGTAAGAAGGAGCAGACTGAAAGAAAATTGTGTATGTTCATTTCAAACACATATGCAAAAATAAAATATTGTACCATCCACCACTGCTGATCATATTTACAGGAGGCACATGAGCTGTCTTGCCTACGAAGAAATCAAAGATAAAGTGCAGAATTAAAACAAACAGAAACAGGCTGCTGATTTTGAATGTCTGCATTCTGAATGCCTCTTTTGAAGGTATGTATGAGGACATGTTTTTTTGGCAGATATCAGAGAACACACAGTGTTTTCTGAAAGCCTTTTCTTTCCTTCAGGGCTAAAATGGCTAACCAAAACAGGAGATGTGAAAAACTCCAGTCACACTTGAGTCCTGGCCATGATATGTAAAGTATATATATGAAGGCTGCAGAAATGCAGACTTATGGATAGCTTTTCTTTGTCCCTTGATGTCAAGCTCAGGAAGGAAAAATAATACAGACCTCAATTTTATCATGGTCAGAAATGCTTTATGAGAGGCAGAAGTCAGATCATATAGGTTTTTTTTTAGTCATCTTGAAGTGTGTTTGCTTCTGTGAAGTTTAGTGATGGGTGTGTAACTAACAACTTTATTACACTTGTGGTTCTATTATAGTCAACCTGTTTTGTATCTTGCAATGTCATAGTATCACAAATTATATTTAAATCCTTTTTCTGTTTCATTTTCTCTATATGGTTCCACATATGCTTTTCTTGTTTTGTCTCGTCACCAAATTTCCTTGGAGCCTGCACCACGACATGCACATGCTCTCTAGCTTTCTGGGACACTGAGGATCCTCTTTGGCTTCAGAGCCACCCATTCAGATGGGTTCTCTCTGCTTTGCTAGAAAGCAGCCCTGTGCTGCATGTGCCCCTCTTCTACGTGCTCTCTCAGTTACATTACCTGATGTAGCATCACAGTCATATCCCTCATCTTCTTCAAGTGTGCTGCTCCGTTTCCATTTATTTTGTACAAAATGTCGGTAGACCTGCCAGGGTAATACTGCCTTTTGTTCCCCCAGAAATTGCTTACCTGTCTGCCAAGAGAAGCTGCTTAGAGCTTCTGACTAGAAATCAGGGTAAGTGCTGAGCATATTGCTCTCCTTCCATTATGTGAAAAAAAAAAATAAAATGGAGAAAAGACTGCCCTTGTTGAGCCCAAGTAATACTGTTTCCTTATCCTCCTCAGCCATCTTGTAGCTTTTCTTTTTTTTTTTTTTTTTAACTGCACTGTTGGATATAAATAATAGACTCATACAAATCCATACAAATGAACAGCGGGTAGATGGTAGCAAGTAAAGTTTGGAGACACAGAAAGTTTACTATCTCCCAGATGTAACCTTCCCTAGAAATTGGAATCCAGTGTTCTGGAAGTAGTAAGTTGATGGTTTTTCTTTCACAGTATGGCAAAGGAGTACTTTGGTAGTGAATTAAGTGCAATGAGCCTGCGATGAGACTGCTCTCACATTGCGTCTTGCGAACCCGCGGAAAGGCCAGGCACAGAAATATGCTGAAACCCACAGGAAACGTCTGCTGCACCATCACATGAGGTCAGTCAGGCATACTGCGCTTTAACGAGCGCAGACAAAACAAGCTTTGGTGAAAATGTCACAGTCTAAACATGGGTAGCAAAACACAGACTAATACAGTTCAAGCTTGGTGGGAAACACCATGGGAAAAGATTTAGAAACCTTCTTCTGGCCCTCTTGCTGAAGTGAAGAGCTATGAATACTTTCAGCATCACCTAGTAGCAATAACATTGCACACCCAGATGGGAAGAGCAACTGGTTTCTTATTGATATCAGAGTACTTGTCATTCCCAGTAGCATCCTATAAAAGCAGGACCCTATTTACAGCTTCCTTTTTGCATTAACAAAGTGGAATACTGATGCAGCTAATCAGTGCTAGCAGTGTGATGCGAGCACACGCAGCAGCGGTGGTGGTGGTCGTGGCAATCATCTAAGCCCAGTTTCCAGGATAAAAATAAACCCCACCAACCCTGGGAAGCGGCATCTCCCCAGCTGCTGAGGAGCACAACCTGGAAACCCAGGGCTCCACACTGCCCTGGTACCCGGCTTCTCCTGCAGCCCACCTAGAGCAAGAAAAGAAACAGTTCCTTCACACCTGTCCTTCACTTTTGCTGCTTCTTTCCAATGACTTAAAGTGGGCATGAGTTTTTGTACTTGCAGTTTTGGATCTGGACTCAGATTTCCTCAGAAAACCAAACGGACACAGATTGCCAAATACGCTTGTATAATTCGGACGTGGTTGTTTTTCTCTCCGTGGCACTTTGTGAGCTTAATTTAATCCCTGTCATTCCTTATATGTGGGTAAATGTCATCTACTTCATTTCATGAATGAATTAACACAGCCATGCAGAGTCTGTGTCTCCGGCACTGCTCACTTGGAAGGGGGAAGGGATTGGTAACTGTGTGTGACACCATCAAGTTGCTAGACCTCAGCTGGGCTTAAGGATGCTGAGAAATAGATCTTATTCACACCCTGGTGTAAGGTACTTAAAAGGCTCTGCCACCTCTGTACCTTGTAATGGCCCAAATCCTCCCTCCTTCTCCTCATTGTCAGCCCTAAATATTTTACTTTCATACTATGAGTCTCTGACTGCACCTGACGTGGGAGAAGCTCCTTTAAAAATAGCTGTGCTTTTACTGGTGAGGAAAATATAAATAATCCCAGAATTTTCTCCCTTTTTTGATACTTTCTTAAGCATGTCAGAAAGCAGAAGTCTTTTGGCAAGGTGCAAGTCTGAGATAGTGCAGAGGTTCTTGGTATGTAGAAGATAGCATTTTTAATCCTGGGTGTGTGGACAAAGAGGTGGATGCAGAGCAATACAGAATGGTGCAGAAAGTGTGCACAAGTGTCTGGGCATCTTGTTACATGATATTTTTAATACAGTCAGGAATTAAATTAACAATTCTATATGCTTATTTTAAAGCTTTCACAACATGAAAAGAAGTGTAGCTCATACAAAAAGGAAATGAGGAACAATTTATTCTTAAACAGAAGTGACTGTGGCCATGTCTTCTTTTTCATGTATTTACACAATGGGTTGGATTAGTCTCTGGCTGAGGCGTGTGTGTTGGTAGAGATGTGCTTTGAAACTTTTCTTTGTGCCTGAGACTGCTTAGTGCTACTGGGGCTTCGTTTTCTAGTGCAATAAGTTCACCTGTTTCTAAGGTGTTGTGGAGTTTGGTTTTGTTATTTTTTTCTTTCCTTCAGTGGTAATGTGCATTTCTCAGTTCTCTAATCCAGAGATATGCAGCTTGTCAGTGCTTTTTAAAAATAGTCCGGGAAGGCACTCTGCCAGCTAGAGATGTGGCCTGGGGTTGCAGAGAAGTGACATAGGAGTTAGTTCCTGACTTTCCAGCAGACATCCTGAAGAAAGCTGGCATGGGATTTCCAGGTGTCCATGGCAGCTGAGGATCTCTGTTCTTACCGGATGTCAACAGATAAAAAATCAGTGATTGCTGGCAATTCCTGTCTCCTCCATACCTGCCTGTCCCCCAGTCCCTTAAATGGAAAGTATTGTTGGTTTTCTCCACTGTTTGTCATTCCAGGTTATTTAAATTGTAGGCTACATATGCCTAGAATAAGCCTTCTGCTTATTTATAACTCCCGCCAAATTAGTGCCCAGGGACCTTGGAGGCCTCTAGCTGCTAATGTATCACAAATAATAATGGGACTCATAGTACCTGACATTTTTTTTGTCCCCTCCTTTCCTTTTCTCTTAGCCCAAAGTAACCCTTTCCATGAAGAGTGGGTTTGGGCTTTGCAGCTGTTTGTTACATGTCGCTTAGTCCTACAGAGAATTGAATTGCCTGCAGGAGCTGGAAGGGGACAGTGCTTAGGACAAATCAATTTGCTGACCTCTGAAATAATTAATCAAGTAACATCAGGCTACAGTCCTGTTTTAAACAAGCAGTGCACTACTCATTTTTGCATTTCTTTGAGTGCAGTGGTTGGGTGTCTCTAAGCAAAAGAGGCAGAGTGATTGAGGAACTTTTTTTTTTTTTAAGGTAATCTGTCCTAAGAAGCTTGTGTCTCTGCATACCTCTCCTTTTTTTCCCCACTTTTTTTTTTTCTTTTTTTTTATTGTTGTTCTTTGTTCCTTGCTCTTCCCTGAGGAAGATAGAGATAATGAAAATTTCTGTTTTCATTTAGCTTTCCAGGTGATCTTTGTGTACTTTACCAGACTGCAGCATAGAAAACAAAGCCTTGTTTATTGCCTAACAGCATATATATGTTTTATGATTAATGTGATGTGTTTGTAATACGTGGGACTGATAATAGATAGGGAGATCAAAGTCTTTTGTGAATTGACAGCAGCACTATAAACAAGGTGAAAGGGTTGCAGGTGTTTGCCCCACAGGTATTATACAAAAGCATATGGCTCTTTGTCATGATGTACTGTGTGTGCACAAGGCAACATTGCTGTGAGCTTTGCTCAGAGAGCACGTCCACGGCTCCAGGATCTGGGGGATGCTGTTGGCAGCAGATGAATGTACTCTAGGTGGTCCTGCTCTGGCAGGGGGGTTGGACTAGATGATCTTTCGAGGTCCCTTCCAACCCCTATGATTCTATGATTCTATGAATGTGCAGTGTGGCCAGGACAATCTTGAGGGCATAGGAAGAAAAATGCTAAATTGTCCCTTCACATTAAAGTAGCTGATTGACCTGCTACATCGCCTGGGAGCAGAGATCTGCATTCCTGGAGGGTCTCTGGAAACTGTTGGAAAAGGAGATGGTGAGCTTGGGCATTGCAGGAGGGACCGGGCAATCCAACATGCCTCTTGTCTCACTGCTCCTACCTCAGTTCATAGTTGGACTTGGCAGTTCTTACTTCCATGGCCACAGCAGGCACTAGGTGTGAGCTGAGACACCTAGGCCACATCTCTGCTGAAAGCAATGGTGGTGCACATGCAAAACAGCAGAAATCATTGTTGGATTGTGCTTATTCTCATGGATAAAAGACGTGTTTGCTAAATGACTAAATCGTTGCACAGAGGACAGTAACACCTTGGATGAAACCTGAACCCAAGCTGGAAGATTCTGTCCTTGTCATTAGTTGCCATCGGAGTGGTGCTTGTCTGTCCTTACAAACCAAACTGCTGCAGTTGAGAGTGTCGGATGTTTGTAGCCTCTTCCACTATTAAAACACTCTGGATGCAGATTAACTTCCTTTGCTCAATATACTATAATGTAACCACACCCTTGGCCTGTGAGCCCTTTGGTAAACATGTTGGAGGGCAGCCTGCCTTTTCTGCAGCTTCTAGGTGTAGATCCATGCCCTCTGTTGAACACTTCTGAAAATGTTTTTGCCTGGTCCACTTCTGCAAGTCCAATTCTGCACCGGCAGCCCGCTGGGGTGATGACTTGCCATTCACCCTTCCATCTGCCAGAGGAAGCTAATGCTGTCCTCATACTGCTGATGTACTGGTACCAAATCTTTCCTGTCTCACCTTACAACAGAGCTAAAGCTGCCAGCATAAAAATGTGGGTTTTGGGTTTTTTTTCATCTGTTTTGGAGGCCTGCAGTTTAAACTGAAATTTAATAGCAATTACCCTAACAGCATAATTTAAATAACTGAGGCCTCACCTACACAGGAAAATTGCACTCATGTGTGGGTCATGAAATTTTTATTTAACTAATGTGGCAGTGTTGCAATAGATTCCAATGTGGACAGAGTTGCATCGTTCTGAAGATGCTGTACTACATTCATGCATTTTTATTCCTCTTCAAGAGTGAGCTAGGTAGTCCTGAGCATTTGCATTACACCTTGAGTGGCCTAGATGAAAATATTACAAAGGATTGGGTCAAGTAGTGTAACGGTTCTGTATCCCTATAGTTAAAGGTAGGAGTTTTGTGTGTGGACAAGCCCTGCAAAAAGATTAACCTAGAGAAAGTTAATAAAAAGTGCTGTGCTAAATTATTCATGAATCCATATGTAATGCACTTGCCAGGAGGCTTTTGTTTTTCTCAAACTCTTATTTATTAAAATCTGACAAGAATATCGGGTTTTGTTCAGTAATAAATCTAAGTCTATGTGAGACTAGTGATATCCTCATGTAGTAATACAGAATCAAAATGAAGTTACATGGCAGAGGTGAATGTTATTTACTTGGGAAGAATAGATTATTGTTCAGGAGGATTTTATCTTTTACTTTTGGCATTTTTTGCCATTTTGGAACAAGTTAAAAAAACAAACAAGCAAACAAAACGTAACTGGAAGATACCATATTGGTCTGTGACCAAGGCCTTGATCCTACAAAGGGTTTAAAATATGTTAAAATTCAGTTAAGTATCTCCTTGGTGACTTTGGAGGTTCTGGAGCTGTGTTTGCTAAATGAAATAACTCAGATGATCATGTTTCATGCTTAGCTCTGCTTGTCCTTTATCCTTAACTTCAGGGGAATGTCACAGAAGTCGTGCTTCTAGCATGTGGATTTGACTTTCAAAGGATGTCCATGCACACCATCATCTTATTGTGCCCTAGAAAAGGTTAGAAAGTTTATATACAGAAAGTAGGAGAATGGAAAAAATGCCAGGAAGAGAGCTTTTTCTGTTTGGGACTCAATTTTCCTTAAAAACAGGCAGAACTTTGCTTAAAAAGCAGTTATAATTATTTTCTTGGTGTTTTCAATTTATTAACTTTGGTGGATATCTTTCCCCTTCTTCTCCTTCTCTGCCCTTATTTATAAATGGATAAGGAAAGGAAAAACAGGTAACTAGACAGAAAGTTAGAGAAGAGTAAATCAAAAAGAAAGAGCTTAGCTGGAACAGCAGAACTGTGAGTTTGGGTGACTGGTCTGAGTTGGAGGATGATGTATAGAGTTGTTTGCAGAAGCTTGGCTTGTGAGTCACTTTCTCATAAAAGCAGCTTGAGTAAGAAATGCTCCTGTCCCAAATTTTAGTCCTGAATGCTTTCAAGCACAAAGTGCACTGTGACATAAGGACTCCCACTGTGAGCGCCATTCTGGTATTCCAGTGGATCAGAGCTGGAGCTCTGAAATAAGCTAAGAATGACTCTTGCACACATATACACTTTGCATGATGTAGTGAATGATGCCTTTGGTGTTCACTTAAGCTATCTGGGTAGACACAATCAGCTTCTGAATCAGATTTGCAATCTAGTTTTAGGAATTTGGTCCCTGTGAAAAACTGTGTGTTGGAGGATTACCAGTCACTAGCCATTAAACGAGACAAAGAACTTGATAAACTTGTAGAGAGGAAGAGAAAACCGAGGTGAGAGTGTAACTAATCATCCTGAGTTAGTCTGGGGTGCACAGATCCTCGCCCTGGGAGCTTGCTTTGCCTGTCTGATGTCAGAAAAATTGTACAAAGTACATGCAGAAGGGGCACATAGGGCATTATCCACTTTTGCAAAAGACTGATCAAAGAACTCTTTAAAATGAGACCTCAGCTCTTTCTTATGCAACTGCTAGGATTATGAAGAAAAGTTTGACTATTAACAGGGAGCTGTTTTGCTGTGGTTTAGAAAACTGGGAGAGGTGAAAAAGGTTTATTTTAACAGAACGTACCACCTGTCTCTATGGTTCAAGTGGAGCCTGTGCATTGGATTTGGGAAATAACAGTTCCCCCTGGAAGCCCACCAGAGAAGAAAAGATCTCTTCCTTCTTGATGAAAATTACTTTCTTGTTCTTCTTTGCTGTTTGTTTATTATTAATTTTGGTGATATGGAAGTCAAGGTGGACTGTGAAACCCTGCTTTGGAATCAAGATATTTGTCTGACTTGTTTGCCCTCGGTGAAATCAGTGCTGCTGCAGCTTCATTGCCATGGGAACCTCCAGTTTCTATATTTAATTCAGCCCATGGTTTGCTTGTCTGTTCTGTTGTTGTAATGTAGGCAAGTGATAAGCAATATATTGATACTAAGCTGTATCATACAAAAATGTTTTGCTGTCGATATTATCACGGTATTGCAGCATCTGTGCTATTGCTCTTGTGTTCTACTCTGAGCTTCCTGGCCCTCCTGTACTTTCTTCCAGCCTGCTATTCCTTTCTTCTGGCAAAGCAAAAGCAGCACCACCTCCATAACCTTTCTGGTCCAGCAGTCAGCAAAGCTGGGGACTGCAGGCAACCTCCACTTGCTGGTGGTACGTCTTCCTTCCCCTGCAGAGCAGCCAAGCGTGGGGCACTGTCAGGGATGCTGCTGGATAAGGGAGCTCTTCACCTCTAGGAGTTTTGAGGTTAGGATGGGTTTCAGTACCTCTGCAGCATCCATAACGGGGTAAAGTCCCCCAAGGACAGACCCTGGCTCTGCAAGATCAGACTGAAACAGGGAGCAGGGAGATAAGCGTACTAGCAGAGAGTGAGAGAACCCTATTACCGTTTTCTAAAGTTTTATTAATTCCTTTATACTTGACGAACCTTTTTCTTTGTCTTTTTTTTCCCCCATTGGCGTTATGTAAGGTTCAGATGGTTTCTGTTAAACAGTTCCGTTTGTGCTAGTGCAGAGCCTGGGGTCTAAGCTGCACTCAGTTCCACTGCTGGTAGAAGAAGTGGAAGTGTGCCTTGACTGCAGCCGTGCTGGGGGGACTTCTGGAAAGGCTCGTTGTACACAGAGCTTTTCCATGGAAAGGTATTTCATATGGCTAACTGCAGGATAATCAATTTTGTAGGTCTTTCATGATTTTTTGGGTTGTTGGTTTCTAATGTTTTGCCCCTCTCTAGTTTGGTTTAGTGATACATCACTCTGTACAGAATTTGTAGTGAGTATAGAGTGTGTAGACCTTTACATTAGAGTGTTGACTGAGCATTGATTAATCGGTAAAAGGTTTTAAGCTGTTTCCTTTAAATTGCAGGACAATACATCTTAATTTAATAGTTGAGAGGGATGGGGAAAGATGCTGCTTTACCCGAGGGAATATGTTTTCTGTGATATTTGTTCATGGCAAATATTTTCAAGCCAAAAGGGAGATATTTTAGAGAAGGAGGTGGTTCTCTGGTGGCCATTATCTCTTAAAATGACTCTCTACTTTCCTTCTCTGTAGGTATTACATTGGTCGCCAGATGTTTGTGGTGGTCTCCACACCAGAGATGATCAAGCAAATCTTAGTGACAGACTTCAGTAACTTCACCAACAGAACTGTAAGTAGATAAAAAGATTGGCTTTGTGAATGGAGTTGATATTACTGGTAATCTGAGCTCAGACCAAAAGTGATTGCGAGGCAGCTGGAAACAGAGGGGGCGGGGGAGAAGTACAACATGGTTCAATAAGACTTTAAACTGTATAAACTCAATCCATACATTTAGTGAAAGACTCCTATTACCAGGACTCTCTGAGGGTGAAAGAGAATGTGCTTAAAAGAGATCCACTGTCCTTGTGATTGAGGCACCAGGTGGATGCCAAAGAAAGAGGATTTCAATATCCAGTTTTGCTACTGACCTCCTGTGAAATCCTGGGAAAAATCACTTACTAGCTCTCTTCCTTGGTTCACAATCTGTAATATGAGGACAGTATTATTTGATTTCTGTCAGGCGTGACTTTGTGATTTTAGATTTTCTAGGGCAGGAGAAGGCTGCTTGGGACAGGGACATTTCTCCTGCAGTTAATCTATGTTGCTTGGTCATACTTATCACTCTGAAAATAATAAATAGTAAAGAATAAAATTGAAGTTAGCAAGGACTAATGTATATGCTGTTGGTTACATGCTTGTATATTAAAGAGCTCTTTTAAAAGTACTGGTTAGAACAAATAATGAGGAGGGAATGGCCAGAGGGATAGTAAAGATTTTCAGCAGTTCCTCAGCATTTTACAAGAAAACACTGTCACTGTGACCATGTGCTGCCTCAGTGCCATCCAACCCATGCTTCCTCCTGGCCCCATTGTATGCTCAAACCTGTTCAAATAAACTCACATGCATTCAGGAGGGTTGTTTGTGCCCTCAGGGAAAATTTCACCTCTGATCAGCTGTCTGTCCTCTGCCCCTCTGGTCCTCTCTGCAGCCAGACAGTCTGTTTGCGGACTGCTTGTCTCCTTTGCTTGCTTCTTTTGGTACATGAGGTTCATCTTGTGACTACCTGTATCTTATTTAATAACCACCTGTACCAGGTGACCTCTGTTCTGCCTATAACTCACATCTGAATGGAAGAATCCTAGTGTGCAAGCTTCTTAGGCTGAAGATGTTGTGTGTGGCAAGGGTCTTTTCCCCATATTTTCTGTTTTGAAGGAATTTCCCACACCTTCCCTTCTTCTACCCCTGGGCAGGAACCCTATTTCTTCCTGTCTATAACTTTCCCATGTTTTTCTTCTGTATATTTGAAGGAGTAAACTGTGCTTACGATTCATAGCAGTAGCTGGTGCTCAAATAACATCTCCCTGAAATTAGACAGCATTCCTCTGAGGGTACATTCAGATACTTGTTCTGCTCTTAATTTTAGTCAGCCTTGTCATTTGAATATATCTGTATGTGCATTGTCTGTCAGGCAAAATTGTTCTTTTTTTCCCAGGCTTTTATGGTCCAAGGTTTATCTCTTGTGGTTGTACATCTGTCATGTTCTGTATTATCCATGTTCTTCTCTAAAATTCAGATAGGTGGAATAACTACAGCCAGTCTCTCTCTCTCCCTTTTTTTATTTTTCAGGGATCTATTAGGTAGAGCTGTGTATGAAGGTTCATATCTTGCACTTATCACCTGACGGTCCCCTGAACCATTTTTGGCACAACATCCTGCTTTATATATGAGGAACTGAGGCACAGGCTGAGTGACATCCTCACCACAAACCAGAAAGCCTGTGGCAGATGGGAAAATTTAACTCCTACCCACCTTTCTAACAAAATGAACAGCTTTACCCCTGTGCTCTATTGCTATTTCTGGCCATCTTAATGCCCAGGAGTCTAATTCAAATGAACTTGCTTCATCTTAAAAGTTTTTATCTGCTTGTTCCATGGTCTTCTCACACAGCTGCAATCCTGAGCATTGATATTTTGCACTTTCCACTTTGTTCCCCTCTTCCACCCATTGTTTTTCACTTACTGAAGATAAGCAGCGTTCTGTTTCTGGATCCTTCCACATGTAACTTAGAGAGCTTTTTCACCTCTTGAATTTTCAGACTGGAAGCTACCTCTCCTCTTTAATTTGCAATTAGCTCTCTTGATGAAGTTTTCAGCTAACCTATATACTAACAGTTCTATATGAAGATAAATAATGCTGGATGGTATATAATGAAGGACAGTGGAATTTATTCAGATGTCATTTTGATTGTATGTGAATAATAACTGAAAGGTGAGAGTGAGCAAAGCACTTTGCAAGTAATAGAATTCTTTCTTCTCATATTGACTAAATAAATATAATTTTAAGACTTTTAGTAGGATTTCTTCTGTTTGTATCTTTGAAAAGAACTTAAAGCAAGCTCCTTTGCTTTAAGTGAGGGTTTACATTTGCTAGTGGAGAATCCAAAATGCAAAATAGATCCCCCCACCTTATTTTACCCCTTCCTTCTCTAAATGGTCTATTGATGAGTGATTATAGAATTGGCATTGGAGTTAGTGCTCTTCATAAAGCTAGGCTAATATCTTTCAGTCCAGACATGGTGCACGCTCATTATTTCAACCCAAAGCCTTTTTTTTTTTTTTTTTTTTTTTTCTCCTAATTGTGTCAGTCTTTAAGGGTGAGAAGGAGGGGAAAGGGAGTGACACTGATGAGTTTGAACAGTCCTTGGGAAAATCCGTCATGCTTCACACCCATGCTCTCACCGGTGCATTTCCAAAATCAAGATTTGTATTTCATTCACCAGAGGTGGAATGTGAGTTATCTAACTCAGAATTGTGCAAGGAGAGTTTATTCACCACACTCTGTAGCCCTTGTAGCAATTATGTTAACAAAGCATCACTAAGTTGCAGGGTGTGCAGGAATAATTGTAAAAGCTAAGTGTGGAAGAAGCTTATATTCCATTTTTATTTTGCTACTCTTTTAATTCATCTTAAAATATGTATACATCAGAGTAAGAGACAATGGGAAATTGAGCTTGTGAAGGACTGCAGACAGTGGATGTGTTTGACAGACAGAAGCAGATAAGATGATGATTCAGTGACCTCCAAGCTTTTATTAAAGGTGTTTATAATGTTATGTCTTGCTTTTCAGTGATCATAAGAAGAATGACATTAATCTGGGATTGTTCACTTGCTGGCTTCTCTCTGGGAAGTCATTAGAAGACCTTTATGGAATCAAGGTGGTTTTGATTTGCTGAGGGGACTCTTTGGAAGCATCTTGTGTCCTGTCTCCACATGCAGAGAGACCTGGACCACTTGTACACTTCTCACACATTGAACCCATCTTCTCATTCATTATGTGGACAGAGTAGATTTTGCATGTGATCAGAAGCAAAAATCCTGTTTACTTTATGCAATCATGTTTCCCCTTGATATTACACACTTCACATCTTTACTGTGAATAGCTTTCAAATATCGCTGTAAAAAGATTTTTTGGTTCCCTTGCCATATTCTGCTGGTTTTGAGTTATTAATCAGTAATTCTTGCGACAGAAGTCTGTGATGACGCAGATCACATCTGCATTAAGGTTCACTTCCTTTTAGAACAAGCAAGTATATCTAGCACACAGGGTATTATTCCCCTGTAGGCATGGGGTATATTTATTGTTAACTGTATAATCAGATGCAATAATGACATTCTTCTTTCCCATCTAGTTTTGACTTAAGGTGGGCACTGTAACCATTTAAAACCCAAAATGTCTACTGTAACATACCTTCATGCTTGAGGCATGTGAAACCTTTTCCCTATGTTTTTAATTATAGTTGAAGAAGAAAAGATGAAAATTAGCTTACAGACCTTCTGCCAAAAAGTATGGAATTGATTTTAATTTAGGTTAACCATGGAAACCTCAGCCAGCATTCTAGGCAGGGCTGTGTTGCAGTAAATGATACCTTTTTCTCACAACTCTGGTAAGTCACCTCTTGAATAGTTTCCTTTTAAGAGCACTAAAACCATTTTTAGCTGCGTTGCTGTGTTGTGAGGGAGATAAGTTTATGATGTTTGTTGCATTCTGCCAGGCAGGATAATGATACATAAACTGTTTTCGGATTGTTTTTAATTTCTGCATTAAAAGTTTGTTTTTGAATTAGTACTTAAGAATCATTAAAAGGTACTTTTAAAAAAGTGGGAGCAGAATGTTAAGATGGAGCAATGTGAAGAAAGAAATTGCCTGGTACACAATTTAAATGACTCAGAAGTTGCGGGGCAAAGTACTTGATAAACATGTGGATCAGTGAGCCCTAAGTTAAATTCTGGCTAGTAAAAGTTTGCAAGGCTGCTGGAGTCATTGCTGTGCCAGGATGCATGTGGCTATCACAAGTGGAAACTCAGAGTTGATCCAGACCAAATCCGTAAATCTACATGCGAACCAGCTGGAGGAGGATGACATTTTTTAATAGAAAAATCTACACCACTTCTAGCTGTAACAAAACATCACTGTTTTCTCTTCAGGAGCTTTGTTGCTACAGTGGAAAAAGAAACAATGGATTAACAAATAATAATGAAGTGGTAAAAGTAAGAACAAAAGAGTAGTGAGGAAGTTGATATAACATGGCAGTATAAATTCTTTGTATCCCTCTTGAAGGAAAAGCAAATTTCCTGGCTTTTTTTTTTTGCTTTCCCTCCCCCAATCTCCTAGTTCATCTGTGTAGGACAAGATTATTCTTTTCACAAATAGAATTTGCCTGTTAAACTAAGCTGTTGACTTCATCTTAGTTTTGTTGTATCTGTAAGGCTTCAGGCCTACCTGTGGCATTAAACAAATAAAATACAGCCACCAAGGAGGAAGGATCCTATTTTCTGCATCTTGTTCAGCTGTGGTCCAGGACAGCTGCTGTGGCCCTGCACGGGCTGTTCTTTCTGGTCTCTTATTAGGGGACACCATACACAGAGAGTTTTATTGCCAGTATATTGCTCTGTCAAAAGGTCTAACCAAATTTGATACAAGATGCCCTTTAGAGGTCACTTCCAACCTCAGCCATCCTCTAATTCTGTGAATTTTGTGCCAGGCCCTCAGCCAGAATAAATCAGCATAACTTCAGATGATCCTATGCCAACTGATCACGATTATGCATCACCAGAACTGGGCTGGGGTGCACAGCTGGCTTCAAAGAGCTCAGTGGGGTGCCTCAGTGTTCTGATTTGAGCTGGAACAGAACTAATTCTGTTCAGTGATTTTACTTTTGCGCTAAATCTCTTCTAAGTAGCAGCACTTCCTGAAATTAGTTGCATTTTTTTGCAGAGAGTGTCTGCTTCTAGAAGTGATAGTGCTTGATGTTTATAGTCACTACTAATAATTGCTATGCAGGAAGGCTCTTGTTTATGCTAGCTCCCATAGAAGCCAAGGTCACTGCTAACTCTTGCACCATACTGGGGTGCATTAAGTGAGAGGTCACACCTGCAGAGAGGGGCAGACAGGAAAAGTGACCCAAAGCTGAGCAACAAGGTATTCCATGCCATATACATCACCTTCAATTTTAAGCTGAGGGATCACAAAGGTCAACCTGTCTTCTTCAATGGCTGGTGTCTGAGGAAAACTCTGTTCATTCTGCCTTGGATCCCAGTCTATGCATTCCTGAATCCAGCTCCTGAATCTGGTTCCCATTTGCTGATGAGTCCAGTCTGGGACTTCCCCAGTGCCTGCCCACACCATCAGTGGTGAAGTCTATGTAATTACCATCAAGGGGCTTGGGTTCAATACTGGGTTTGTAAATATCTGTATATATTTAATTTTATTATTTTCATTAAAGCTGTTCTAGATTTTTTTTGCAATCCATACATCTTTCCTTAATTCCCTTTCTCTTCACATTTTGGAAGGGGGAGGAGTTGATAAAGAGCATGTGTCATTCATCTAGTGGCCGGCCCAGCCCTAACCCTTGACACACAGGGACTGACTCTGTGTATGTGTGTTCTTGGCCTTTTGCAAAAAGGTTGCTTGCGTGTCTTGTGTGAGATCTTACTTGATGCATCCTGCCTTGGTTTTCGGAGTACAAGCATTGCCTGTTTGCAGCAGCTCTTCTGATGTGCTGTCATTCAGTAAACAGTAGCAATCCAGTTGTTTATCCAAACCCACAGTTTGATCCAGCTCATGGGCTGGGCTGTTTCATCAGTCTCTCTCTCACAAAGACAGGTTTTGTTTTGAAAAATCAACCCACTAACATACTTGTTTGGAGACATCATATAAAAGTAGTTATAGAACAAAGAGTTGTATACTGCTGCCAAAAGACACATGCTGCCTTGACCCTATACCCTTGGTTGTTTGGTTTAGAAATGTTTCTTTTCTTCTAATTAAATGTCCTAGGATTATTCCTGGTTGTGTCAATACCATCATCACCATGCTTTCATGTGAATTTCTTAGTTATTTCCAAATTGTTGTTGCAAAGTGCAATGAACTTGGTTTGTAAACAGATGATGAGTGTGCTTTGTTGGAGGCTCACTTTGCCACGAACACGTGGTTTGGAGCACTAGTGACACAGTATGACAGCAGGCAAGTCAATATTTGGAGAATTATGTCAACAAATGGGGAAAAAAGAAAAAAGTAAAATATATATATATATATATATATGTAATGAGATCTTCAATTTCCCACCTTTTAAAATGACTGGTCAGTGGGCTGGTTTAGTACACAAGTGATGCTCCAGTGTGTGTTAATAATTTGGTTGTGACAGTTTTAAAAACAAGCTGTTTTTTTCTGTGAGAGAAGCAGAGGGAAGGAACGTGCTTTAAATTTGTTCACTGACTCAATCTTTTTAGATATGCTTTCATTTTCCCATTCCTTCACCTTGTTTCATCGTGGGGTTTGTTGGGTTCACACAGGACACGGAAGGTGACCAGCGTAATGCTTCTGGAGTGTACATGTCCCAGGATTAGTTGTTACACCTGCATGTGTGCATGCATAGATATTTGTATGCATTTACGGATGCATACTGGTGCACGTGTGTTGATTTGGGGTCTCTGTGATTTGAGGAGAAGCTGAATCTCTAGTCCTCACTAAAGCCTTGTGGATGTCAATTGTGCCATCTGTTATTATGGAAACTTCACAAAATGTGCCTCTTCGTACATGCCACGGTGCCATTTCAGTTCCTGATGCAACAAAGCCATCTCTCCTGATGGCAGGCTGTGCCTTGAACATCCAGGTCTTTGTGATACAGAGCTGTGGTGTTGTCTCCTCCCTCGCTCCCTGACTTTGTAGGACAAATTCAAGTGCCGATCCTGCCACATGTATGATAAGGCTCAGTTTCACTGAGCTGAGAATATTCAGTGCTTCCAAAAATCGTTCCATGCCTTATAAGTGAAAAGGTGTTGAAGCAGTGAATTTATTAAAATTTACCTTTTTTTGCCTAGCAGTTTTCTACAGCTGCTAGATCATAGTTGGTCTGAAGTCTTGGCTGGTACAGCATCATTATAGAAAGGGAATTATGTTAGCATGGAACACATTTGGCAGTATATAGCACTTAACTGTTTAATATTAATTTGTTTGACTGCATATTTGTGGGTGCTTTTGTACAGCCACATGAGCCCTGTTGCTTGAGAGATCTTCCAGTGCCAGTCTCTGCCAGGAAGATGAGCAAGGGCTTTTATCCTTGTTTTGACCTGATGGTTCTCACTGGGCTGTACTGCAGCAGGGACTCCTAGGCTCAAGAACCATAATGATCTATCTCCTTTCTTTCCCCAGAGTGTCTCCATGGCTGTCTTCTAGACATACCAGGATACCTTTCTAGCTTGGTAAATATGTATGTGACTGTTTTGCCTCCTTTACCTGTTAGAATAGCTTCAATTCTGGATTGCTTTTTTCTTTCATCTTTTTTCTTTCAAAGCTTGCAGGTTAATTTTTCTGAGCAATTAAATCCAATTTTGTTTAAATGTTTTAAAGTAGCAGTGCATATGCTTGCAATAGGCATTTTAAAATTAAAATAATAAATATTGAGAGGGTCATTTCTTTCAGACTGTGTATGTCTTTTTATGCATGCACAACAAATTGCCCCTGATTCCCCATATGCTGCAGCTAATAGCACAAAACTAATGTCAAATGATCACTGCTATTGACTGTAAAATTAATCAGACTGGCTTCAGTTAGCCTCAAAGAAAGACTTGACATATTAGTAGACTGTGTTCTGGGAATCACCTGATCCTCTGAATCCTAGCGAGAAGAAGCCTGATTTTGTGATTAGGGCTTTGGGCTGGGATTTAGGAGGTCTGAGCTCAGTTTTTGGCTTTGCTACACAATTTCTGTGTTCACAAGGCCAAATTATTTAGGAAGTGCTTTGTCACTTTAACAAATGGAAAAGAGTATGCTGGGAATTTCAAGCTGAACGTTATCATTAGTGAACGTTGCTGCTTCAGAACTGATGGCAAAGGGTTAGGTTTTGGTTTATCTGATAATTCAATAGTTGTGGTGGGACTTTTTTTTTGTTTCTTCTCAGAAGAAGCTTCAGAAATACAGAGGAAAAATTTTATTGAAAAAAATCTAATTTTTTTATCCCTTTCAAGTAGCTCTCTGTTTTAAAATGTAAGTATTTTTAAGAATTTTTTTAAAAAAATGAAGTAGTTAATATTAACATGTTCAACTGAGTGTATTTTGAGGATTATCTTCACTTAAATTTGTCATTTTTATTTGCAATTCTAATTCAGAACGGGAAACCAAGTGAAATCTCTGTCCTGCAAGATGAGAAAGTTCATATGTACCTACCTATCTTGAACACTTGCCATGTGCCTCTGGTGACTGCTATTCCTAAAAAGCTGTTAACATTTACTTCTATGCACATTCTTATATCTCATTTAATTCAGTGAGCTGTGAGCATGTATTTAGCTAAGTATATTTATTTATAAACTGTCCATAATGGGGATGTTCCCTTAACTAGTAGCCTTTATTTGTCTGTGCCTTGCGTGGTCTCTTCTCACACATTTAAGTATTTGATAAAGACAAGTTTCTGAAGGTTTAGGAAGATATTGATAACAGTTTGGAATGCCACAGAACAACTTACAAGTGAGCCATCTGAAAACACTGATGCTCTGTTAAAGAGGAGAGCCTCTAGCAGGCATTTTATTTTCTTTGAGAGGTTACTTAGATGATTTGTCATTTGAGGAAGGTTTGTTGTCTTGTGATTGGAGGGAGCTCTCCTGCAAGCAGTCAGCATGTACCCAGCAGTGGTGGTCAGAGCTGGGCTTGGAGATAACCACGCTTTTTGTGAGTTGGCTATTTTAACTGGCTAATATATTGTTGTCCAGGTAGGTCATGTGAATTTGTTTGCTTAAGATTTATGAATGTCTGAGTAAGCAAACACTAATATTTGTCATATTTGCAGGTAAGGTAGTAAATACAACCATCTGATCCCTCCTGTATGAAGGGCTAGCAGTTGACGGTAGAAACAGATGGGTTACACACAGATGGGATACAAGAATAAAAACTTTACACATTTTCACTTTTCCAGACATGGGTTGTATCTTTTCAAATGCTATGGGCCATAAACCTTAGCAATATAATAGCAATGTAGTTGACTGTAAGGAGGTTAGGAGGCTTAAAAACAAGTTTCCTCTTCCCTCACCCTGCATTAAGACACGGTATGATGGATCAGTAGGTTGAAACCACAGCTGATATTCAGATGCACAGTCATCTTATCTTTTACAAGATTTATTGTAAGAGTTATTTATCAGCATGGGTCTGAGTATTTGAATCTCTCCTTGAGTCTTTCTCTGGTTTATTAATGGGCCGCAGTGCTGCCATCACCATGGTATCCTGCTACCTCTTCTCCTGTGAAGACTGCAAAACTGCGTGTTAATGAAATTTACATTTTTAATTCTCCACTCTCCATGCCTATACACGTAAAAATGGTTTGCAAAACCATAAGGGAACACAAACTC
This sequence comes from Merops nubicus, assembly GCF_000691845.1. Classification (NCBI taxonomy): domain Eukaryota; kingdom Metazoa; phylum Chordata; class Aves; order Coraciiformes; family Meropidae; genus Merops; species Merops nubicus. Next base: position 37,368 of record NW_008626184.1, read on the forward strand.
AAGGACGATCTGGTGTGGAGAAATGACTAGGGTTGCTGTGTTGTTTTGTTAGTTTTTAATGCTCTTTATGTTATTATACTGCAGCCATCATTGGTTCAATACCTGCTCCTAGGTAGACACGAGAACACCAGATGGATTACGTACTTTGCAGCACTAATGATAGTGGCTGATAATGTGTGCAAATCTGCTTTTCACCAATTGTTCAAGGCAGTTAAGAAATACTGAATACAGCTGTACGTAATTACACTTCTTTTGAAACTAAACCAGCCTGTGAAATTTCTGTTCCTGGAAAATGGTCAAAATTAGTCAATAACAAAACCAAACCAAACAAACAACAAAACCCCAAACCCTTTGCATGTGCTTAGTTAATGCTATATTGTGACATACTGTTTCTTCAGTGCAAGACTTCCCAGACAACTCTATTGAAATTTCAAGGGGGGAAAAAAACGCTGCATAATGAAACTACAAAAAGGTGGTTTTGCTGCAGGTGTAGGAAGATGCTGATTTGACAATACTCTGTGCATATGCACTTGTTTGCGTCAGAAGGGGTTTGTGCAGGACTAAATAGGTATGTGTCTCTGGGTGTTGCACTTATGTGAAGGGACATTCCCTCTTTCTACCCTCTCCCCTATTCTTTCATGTGTTTCTTTGAGTTACGGTAAGATCAACTTTCAAAATTATCCTTTTTGGCTTGTTTATCCTCACCTTGTTTTTCTTTCATCTATCATCCTGCAAAATTTCCTTTTCTAAATGACTGAAGAAAAGAAGATCAGAGTTTTACTAGGTTTTGCCTTCCCTTTCCTCAGTTTTTCTCCTGTTGAAACTTGCCAATCACTTTTAAAGCCTACATCGGGCTTTTCTGCAGCACAGGAGATATCATTAAGGCTTTAAACCCACTAATGAGGGAAATGTGCACTGTTTGAAGGCTCCTGCAATATTAACTACATCCAATTATGTTCGGTAAATGTATAAGTGTAGTCAAAACAGGATGAAGGCATATCTTTCTATTCAGGCCAAAAGCAGTCTTCTGAGCCAATCTTTCATCAAACTTACGTTGGCTATTTATTTACCAGTTTTGCAGCACTGTTGTTTGGGTTTTTATTTAATACTGCAACGCTGGAGACAAACAACACTTACAAACAGGAAAGGACTATCTATTCTCAAAGCTCTGTTCCTTATTGAAAGAACACATTTTATCGATGGATAAAATATGTGAAATCTTAAAGCTGATAAATATTGTTTTCCTGTTTAAATACAGTATTGCTTCCTTCTGTAGTCCTGTCCTTAGCTGACTGTGTATGAGTAGGTGTGATACATGTGGAGTGGAGATGCAGTTCATCATGGTCTTTGCTGGTCCTGACCTTTGATTTCTGTTGATTTGTTGTTTTTTAAAGGGATGTTCAACTTATCCTACTTCTTTGAGCATATACTGTGGAGTTAATTTTTCTGAAGCTTATTGATTCTAATAGCGTGGGTTTTAAACAGTCCCTCATTTTTGACTTCTGAAACTGTTGTCAGTAGCAGATTGATTGTTTTGTTTACAGTTTTCTGCCTTTTCCCTATTCTTCACATATAGTAGAGCATCTTGTCCTTTGATTCCTGCCTTTCCCAGTCTGCTTTCATTAGAAGAAGAGTGATTAGTATGTCACTTATTCCAGAATTTATATAGGTTCAGATCACAACATTCAAGTTTGCTTTTTACAGACTTGAGCAATCAGAGTTTAGACCCAGTAATTTATTTTGTTTTCATGTCTTTATCTACACTCTTCTCACTTATGCCCTGCGATAGGACACGGGGTAATGGTCACAAGCTGGAGCACAAGAAGTTCCACCTCAACATGAGGAAGAACTTCTTTACTGTAAGGGTTCCAGAGCACTGGAACAAGCTCCCCAGGGAGGCTGTGGAGTCTCAAACCTTGGAGACTTTTAAGACCCGTCTGGATGTGTTCCTGTGTGACCTGCCCTAGACTAGATGGTCCTGCTCTGGCAGGGGGGTTGGACTCGATGATCTCTGGAGGTCCCTTCCAACCCCTAACATTCTGTGATTCTGTGATTTGGAGATAACTCACCTGCTCATGAACAGAAAGTCCTTTTAAAGCATCTGATGATAGACGAACCTGTTCAGGTCTGTGCAAGTGAAGTTTCACAGCACAGGGAAGTGACTTACATGTGCCTACCCAGAGGTCTAGAAGTTCAGCAGTGAGCATTGGAGCAGATGTGACACTGAAATATATGATAGCTTGAGTGGATGTCTTGTATCCTGCCTAAGATCTTTGTAGACTAGCTGAGTGTCCTCTTTCAAAGGTAGCCAGCAGCAGAAGTCAAAAGACTAGCATAATAGCAAGACAGACAGTGACAGTAATCTTCCTTCCAGCTTATCTGCCCAGCCTTCATCAATGTGTGCTGTGGTGACTTCCAGTGCCAGAGGCTGCATCTGAGTATCATGTCACCCAGTGTCTCCATTGGCTATAAATCCCTACCCCACCACTTGTGAATACTTTCTGTTAACTATTATGGTGACTTTTTTTCATGGATATGCTTTTTGTTTATAGAAGTTATATCTGGGGACTTGTGTGTGTGCAAGTTCATCTCTCTTCAGTGAGTTAATGTAATACATATGGGCGTTATTATACTAAATCTTGCAAGCCTCTGCTTTCCATTTTAAGTGTTTCAAAAGTAGTATTTTCATCTCAAAAATAGTGAGAATAATTCATTCTTCAGTTGTTCATTCAGGTAACAATCTGTTTACCTGCCTTTATGTTGATATCTGAACTTAAACATATGGAAGTTTCTTCCTTTCTTTTTTTTATTTTGTTTGTTTGTTTGGTTTGGTTTTTTTGGTATATAGTGATAATATTCTTACCTAGCACAATGCTAACAACCTTTCATTAAGATGTCTTAGTTGGACCTGCTATTCCCACAGCAAGGCCTAAAAAATGGATCATGTGAGCATTCCTCATCTGGTTCAGCTCAGGAGCTTAATCCATCTTAGTGGACTTTTTCAAAACTATGCAGGCTCACTTGGCGCTGAAGCAGATGATGAATGCGCACACGGGCTCTCTAACAGTTCCATTTCAGTGGTGATAATCTCCAATAGATGGGGTGTGGCATACAGCTGATGGGGTAGTAACATCTTAAATTGAAGCGTCTGTTTTAGTAGAGGTTCTCTGACCAGAGCCTGGAAAGTTCTCTTCTGATCTTTACAAAATCACCTAGCTATTAACTCCAGTAGATTTGTTCTAACCAAAAATTTTTGCCATCTTGTTTTCTTCGCCTTGTGATCATACTGTATGTAATGTTCATTCTGCAAGAGTAAAACCTCCATGGGAAAGGATGTCCAGAGATGACGTGTTCCTTACCACTGGCAATGTGTTTTTGCTGTAAATCAAATGGATCATAAGTGAAAAACGAGTTGGCAGGCCTTATTTTAGTCTCTAGAGAGAATTCTTCTTTGTTTATATAGCAACAACATATCTTGGCACCATTTGTTGTAAACAGTTGATAGCAAATAGTTGGCTGGTCTGGGCCTTAAGAAGGGAACACTCTGTAGTGTGTTACACAGGTGCTGGGGAAGCGCTGCACTGTGCACACAGTGCTCCTCACCACAACCAAAGGAAGCTGCAGAGCACTTGCCAGTGCTGCTGACTTTTCATCGCCCTTAAATTCATGACAATTAAAAGGAAAGAGGAGGAAGGGTGTAAAATTCGAGTTTTCATACCGCATGGCTTGCTCCCAGCTCTCCAGCATAATGAGTGCTCACTGCTTTAGGCACACCTGGGCACTGCTCATTTTCATGTTTCATTCACCTGTTTCTGAAGACTTGGAGGTAGCTAGAGGAGGCTCCATTTAGACCCACAGACACACACAGAGCAACAGGTATATACAAGGATCAAGAAACAGCTATGCTGCAGCAAAAGAAAAGGATTGTTGATCACTGTTATTTATTTACTCCTGCCAGTCTCCCCCCACTGGTGTTAAGCAATAGAAACTAAAATAACTACATTCTTTACTGAAATAATGACCCATTCTTCTGCTTTTCCTTTTATGCTTGCTCCTGCAGAAAAGGGTTTGGGGAAATAAGTAGTAAAACCAAGAACTAACTTGCACTGCTCTTCTCTGCAAGCTTAATTGTAAGTTGAAGATACACAAGATAATATTTTTTTTCTCTTTTCAAGGTAATTGCAAAGGACAGTTTCCCCATTTCCTTTTCTATTTTCGGTATGCGCATTTAGATGAAGCTAAAACTGCACTCTTGCACTTTTAATGCAGCTTTCCTAAAATAATTCTGAATAATTTAACAATGGCTCAGAAACATGCCAGTTTTACTAGTCACTGATCTTCAGTCACATTTTAATATCATCAGGACTATACTGGTATTTCATCAGTTCCAAACAAGCTGTATTGTATCAGAAGCAATGGTGATATCTATAGCTAAAGTTGCCCAATGTCTTCCATTACAGTGCTTACCTTTCAGTAGATTATCAAATGTTAACTGCTTCAATTAATATTTTTCATTGTGAATTTTTCAGCCAAAATGGTCTCACTATTTTGGAGAAGAAGCCTAGGGGAAAGATAGGGCTATTTATCCACTAGGGGGAAAAAATAAGCCCAGAGTCTTTGACTTTGGCTTTGTTCCCTCTAAGCGTAAGGGTTGCATATAAAAACCACTTTGAACATCTGACCAAACTGCTGAAGTTTATAAGCCCCTGAAGAATCTCAGTCAGCAACAGAAACTATTAAGGAATAAGGAAACTTACTTACTAGTATCGCTCTCTGGTGACAGAGCTCTACAGATCACTAACAACTTCTACAAGTTGTCATGTGAGCTTTATGTCTAAATGTTGAGAATCCTGAGTTTGTGATTGATTCATTTCACATGAAAGGGTTTTTTTTTTAATATGTAATATTAAAAACCTTTCAAGACATTGTTATTTATAACTATTACATTGGCAAAATCAAACAGAGATTCTGTGGGAAAAAAATAATGTAGACTATCATAACTAAATAATTGGTAATATTTTTGCATATGCTTTAGGATACAAAAACTGCACTCAGTCTAAGATTTTAAAACATTTTAAAGCTTTATTTGGCTATCTTAATTTCCTCTAAATATAATTGTAATCAAATGCAGAAGGAAAAGATAGCATGTTATATTGTCAGCATCGAGTATTAAAAAATATATATATTTACACCTTACATGGCCCTTAATGTTTTCTGGGATTTGATTAGGAAATGTGTGGAAGATAGAAGTTTTATGTTGTGGCTGACTTCGAAGAGTCGACAGCCAAAATAAGAAGCTGATTAGAATGTTTTGCTTCAGTTAAAAATTCTAATGAAAAGCCAGAGGTATTTAAATTTGCAAAGTAAAGTTGTTTTGTTCCAAAAAACATATAACCCAAGATGTTTTGTTGGATCTTTTCTCCATTTTTTTTCTTGCAGAAAGCCTGGGAAAACAAATTGCTTTTACAGTATTTCCAGGTTCTCTCAACCGTGTTACTTTATTTAAGCTTCTCTAACCAGCTCTGGTTTTACTTTGTTTAATGTTTGATTTTTTTTAGAGGGAATTCCCCCTTCCCAAGTGGTGTTTCACCATGTCAGATTAGACGCTCTCTGAATGCCTCTGCTGCTGGATGATGCAGCCTTGGTTTTTCCCTCCTCAGTGGTCAAGTGGGGCAGTTCTCATTTCTTCCCTTTTTTCCAGCTGTTCCCTTGGTTCTCATTGTAGCTATTATATTATAACAGCAGTGCACAGTCAGTTTTGGCTGTAAGAACTTAGGCTGGTCCCAGGCTTAAGGTTTTTTTTCTAAGTAAAAATTTCAGCAGGGTGTTAGATGTGTTGCAGAGGGTTCTCTTTTCAATTTCAAGATCCCATTTATTTTGCGTGCAGTTGGATGCTGGGGGCATTCAGCATGGACCTCAGATGCGGGAGAAGCAGCTATGCAAAATGAGTGCTTGTGATGTGGAAGTGCGTGTTGTGCTGGACAGCGCTGATGGTTGGAAATTACAAACCCTTCCTTTCCCCATCTCCTACCCACCAGTAGAGCTGGGCTTGGGAGTGCAGATACTGAGAATCTGCAAAAGCACTAGGTGCATGCAATCAAGTGTGATGTGTGTGCTGAGTATGGGTGCAGCCTGGCAAGTTCACTGATGTGTGGTCTTCTAGAGAGTGGGGCCTCTTTTCTCCTTCACATGGGCAGTCCCAGCAGGCAGGATGATAGCAACCTCCACTTGAGTACCCGGTTGCCTTTCCATGTGCAGCCGGCTGTTGTTGGGTTGATACTCAATGAAATGTTGCAGTGGGAGCGCAGTAGAACTGAAGCAATGGGGTGGTGAAACAGACCTCCCAAATCATAGAATCATAGAATCCTTTAGGTTGGAAAAGGCCTTTAAGATCATCGAGTCCAACCCTCAAGCCAACACTACTAAGTCCTCTGCTAAAACAGAATCAGAATCAGTCAGGGTTGGAAGGGACCACAAGGATCACCTGAATGAGGCCTGTTTTCCAAGAAAGGGATTGGTGAGCTCTGTGGCCAGGGCTCAAATCTGAGAGGTTTTTGGTAGTTTTAAAATTTCATCTTATCCTAGAACTCTTAAAATGACAAGATGTGATGTGCTTTATGCTTCATGATCTGCACTACTTGCTGCTACAGGCCTAATACGTTTGAGAATGCAAAAGTAGCTGATACTGTTTCTTTATTTTGAATGAGGTACTTGCTGATACTCTGAGGGGCATTTTAGCTGCTTTTCTTGAAGAAATGAAGTATGAGCGGTGTGAGGAACAGTCTGGTTGCATGTTGTTTGGGAACTGAGGCTGCTTTACTGAAATTGTGAGCTCCAGGGAACTCATGTTAAGTCCTGTAATATTATCTGTATGCAATAGGACTTTATTATTGTTGAAATTGTCTTATGACAAACACTTAAATTTTGATGTGCTCAAATTAATTTGTGGGGGTCAAATGAACAAATGCTATTTCATATAAGAATGTTTTGACATGCTTTGATAAATTAGGAATTTATTGCTTTTGGTCTTTTTTTTTTTTTTACTTAATTGAAGCCAGACAAATAACCACAAATATGAAAATCTTGGAAGATAAAATCCTGCAAGTGTGCTATGCAACTATGTACAAAGTTTTATAGCTTAGCTGTTCTTGAGGGACAAATAAATGAGGAATGAAAGCAGCTACTACTATCACGAAAATGCATTATTGATTTGACAAATAGATGTGGGGATCTTAATACACAAAGTTGTTTTTTTTTCCCCCTGATGTGTAAATACACAATTTATGTATTTAGAAACAATTGTGAAGTTGCAGGCAGGGAATTCAAATTCCTCTGTTAAGTGGATATTGCAAATGTGATTTGTTGACAGCATGTCATGCTACCATTACAGCTGACCTGGAGTTTTCTTTTGGAATGACTCTTCAAAGGAAAACTAACATAGAAAGGGACATATTTGGGTAGGGAGTGCTCTGTCTCTGACTAGCAGCAGATGCTTAGAAAAAGAGCAGGACAACAGGGAAAGTACGGGGTCGTACTTCCTATAGAGTAGCCCCCTAATGTCTGACTGTCCATGGCTAATTTCCTGAGCTGGAGGTTGCATCCATGATTTTAATTTTTAATAGCCCCTTTCTTCCAGTAGTTTGATTTAAAAAGCATCTTGAATCTATTTGTGTTTTTGAAAACCATGAGGAGTCTTGAAAAAAAAAAAAACAAACCAACTTTTATTTGCTTTGTTTGACTTTTTTTTTTTTTCAAATTTTCATTTTGGCGTTGGGGAGAAAAAAAGGTGAAATACTTTCTCCTTGAGTTGTTTTGCATATATTGTAGACATTGTTCTGAAGTACTGATTCCAAGTTCTGTTTCAAACTGTACACTTTGTGTATCAGGTTATCGTCACACAGGAAAACAGATATTAGGCAACAACATTTAGATGCTACACGGGAAACTGAATGACCAATAGTAACTTTTTGAAAAGACTCTCAGCTTTTGGTTATAGTTTATGACTTACTTGTTTACTTTTAGTGTTTTGTAGTGGTTTGAAATTTTAACCTAGACTGGTCTATTTATAATTTTATTTCTATAGTACAACATCTGAGTGAAAGAGGTAAAGCCAAAATTGTCAATAAAATATGAAATGCATGAAAATGTGACATTTGTTAGATATACTCTGATCTGAAGAAAAGTTTTGCACACAAGTAATATTTTTTAACTAAGCCATTGGTAAGCCTCCTCTTCACCTGTCGGCTTGCTTCTGCTAGTAATCAGAAAGTCATAAGAATTTAATACCCATTTGAGGAGCTTAATTTGAAAATACAGATTAAAAGCTCTTGCTCAGCCACACCTACTCCTTAGAAGTGCCTTGAGTCCCTTGGAGCTGGTGATTTCAACACCAATTTCTCAAGCACCTGCCATTCTTTTTCTAAGAATGGTCATAAGCACTTCGGTTCCAAAGTGCTTAGCAGTTTTGAGATCTACCTCATGTCTAACCTAGGAGACCTATGAATGTGATGTTTCAAGAGGAGATGGACCTCACAAGTACCTTTGAAACTGGCTGGTGGTTCAGCCTCTGAAGAAAATGTAGCAGCAGCAGACGTGTTCCTTTGAGTCAGAAGAGAAAATGGTGGAACTGTACCTTGTCAATACAGTCCCCTGTGACAAGGGGAGTTGCCCAGAGTGCAAGAGAAAGGCTTTAATGCATTTTTTTCTGCTGGAAATCGTTCCAAGGTGCTCATTTCACCTCTAAGTAGGTGCCCTACTTAGCAACCTATTGGTGATTCTTGGGAAAGATGCACTTGCATCCTTCTGTGTTGAAACTGTTCCACATTCCTTGGCATTCATGGTAGAGAAGCTAGCGAATCTCTGCAGCCCTATAGGGCAGTCATGATCAGGGAGGCCAGGTTTTCAGATACTGCTACAAAATATTAGTAATGTATCTTTACACAAATAGGCCTTGGAGAGGAACTGGGACTGAAGCTCTTTTCACAAGGGGAATGAATGCTTTAAGTCCAGTTCCAGTTCTCTCCCAAGTATTGCCTGGAAAGGACAGAAGGGTTTAGGGCTATTCCTCCCAGCACCTTTCCCTAGCCTGTACTCCTGCTGTGATGGTTCTTTTCTTCTTTGTTATTCTTTTTTCCTTACTTTTCTTCCTATTCTTACCCACAGGAAGGAATTGCAAGGGTTTTTTTCCCCATGTGTGAGTTTGGTTCCTGCAGTTACAGTATGAAAGTGGGTTACCATCATGACTTCCTTCACTTTTCAGTTGAAGGAAAGGGAGTAGTCCCTGTTAGCAGCTATAGCAGCCTCTCTTCTGCAGTGTATTGTGTTATGATCTTCATGAGAAGGGAGGTGACAGGTCCCCAGAGAGCTATGGGACTCTTCCTGCTTTGCTGTCACAACAGCTTGAACAACTCTGCTCAGCTTTGAACCCTCTTCTGAGGTACCTGATATCATACTCAAGGCATTTGGGTCAGGATTATGACAAGGGGTCAGCAGCCTAGAGGACAGGCATTGGGAGGCTAGGTAGTACTTACAGTCTCTCTTGCTATTCTCCAGAATCTGCAAAAGTCCTGCGAAGATGTCTCTGAATGAACAGACTATGGAATATGATGTTCCTGTGTAACTGAAAGATCTATCCCAAGTTTTTAAGGACATTTTCTGACATTCCCATGTATGATTGAATATATGGGAATGTATCAGTAGCAAAAGTTATTTGGGACTGTTTATCTTCACCTTCTCTTTATAAAAACAAAACAAAAAAAAACCAAAACAAACAAACAAACAAAAAACAACAAACCAACAACAAAAAAACAACCAAAACCCGAAAAAACTCCTAGTCCTCAACCTTTCATCTATGAGAAGTGTATATAAATAGAGAGATTTTTAATAGTCTTATGACTTTATTCAACATTAAAAAGTTCAGCTACATCATCTTGAAAGTAGACTTAAACATTTAAAAACTGCTTCTCAGCACAGCAGAAACTGTGTATAGCACACAGGTTCTCTAGTACAACCTGAGTTTGTTTATAATACTAAACTTTCTAATAAATTAACAGTAAATACTTTTTTCTTTGGTTTGGTTGTTTTGACCCCAAATATGCAAACTGACTACCATATGCAAACTGATGAAGGCATGGACTTAATTTTGATCTTGCTTACACCAACAAATGGAATGATGTGTGACTTGCATCAGGCTGGGTCAGACTGCAGGAGGCCATATGTGTTTATTTTAGCATTTATGAATGGTTATATTTACCTCATTGCAATGACTCGCTTTGGTTTCTATTGACAAAACCATGACTTAAGAGAATGTTTGTGAAGACAAGAGCAGATGTTTCCAGGCTGCTTGCCACAGAGAGGGAAAAAAACCCCACACCGGTATTTGTAAGATGGTATTGGCTGTGCCATTTTTCTAATGAGTAATGATGAACAGTAGCCATTAGTCAGTTGCTGAATGTCCTGATTTGACAACAAAAGAGTGGGCTTGGAGGTGCATTTTTGTATAGTCTGATCTATCCCATAGAGTGGAAGGCAATTGTTGCAACCACTGAAACCAATTCTACTTTGTAACACTCTTTTGAAATATCTTAATGACAGAGGAGAACCTAGAAGTGTGATGAAATAGGTAATGCATGGATATTTTCTCACCCTCTCTGCATGTTGGTTTCAAATTAAGCTGGAAACTTCTACTAGACATTTTTATGAAATTGCAAAGCTTTTTGGAGTTAGTTTGGCCATTTTCTTTTTCCCTCTGCAGCTATAAGAACACCTCCTTAATCATAGATAATAAAATCAAACTTGTTTTCAATGGACTTTTATGGTGGGGGAAAAAGTATAATAGACTATCAGCAGAGATAATGATGAACTGGGAAGGTTTTCAGGAAAGTGTGAGGAAATATCTGTGCATGTAGTTTTAATGGCCAAGGATGACTGACTTCAGTTGTCCAGGTGCAGCAGTGTGGGGTGTGCAGCAGCTGAAGATTTGGCTATAGAATTTAGGAATAGTAAGTGAAGAGTGAGCCTACTTTGGGAGCAACAATACTCGTGTGTAGTGATTGCCTCTGGTATTCTGTGGTTGGGAGTCCCCTCACATGTGGAGCAGAGGAGTGGGAGGGACCCTGTGGTCTCCCCCACTGGGGCATGGTGCTCAGCAGACAGTGCCAAACCTTTGGCCTCTGTGAAGGCTGTGATCTTTGGGTAAGAAGTTAGGTCTTGCTCCAATATGATGATGATTTGTGAAGAGAAGAGCAACGCACATCTTGAAGAGGCGTGGTTATAACATCTGTATAAGCAAGAACCTACTAGATGGAAATGATAACGAGCTATAGGGTATATGCCATAAATGAACTCTGTTCTGTTTTTACAAAAGAGCTGTCCTGCTTCAACCAGAAGCCACTACAGAATGTGTCTTCGAATGTCATGAGTGTAGGGAGAGCTGAGCATGGTTCTTCCTCTTAGAAAACACCAAGAAAGTTTGAAAGACTATACTATATTGGTTTACCAACAGAGAATTTAAAAAACTAATATATGGAGACATTTTCTGCCTTTCCAGTGTCATGATGTCACTTACTGCAGACTTAGTAAGATACATTCTTGGAGATATTGCAGGCCTTTTTTTCATTACTTCTTTTATATAGGAAGAGTTATGTTGACCAGTTAGTGTCATGCCGCTGCCAGTGAGTGGATAAAATACCATATGAGCAGTTCATGGGCTTACTGGTTCCACCTGCTGGCTGAACTGGTGGTGATGGCCTGTCAATCAAGTGGAGTTGAACAAGTGATCTTATGAAAAGGTTTTATGAATAACTCCTGTCTGAGGTATGGGAATAGAGTCTTTTCTTCGTGCTACAAGCTTTCTCCCTGTTTTCTTGTACAATTTAAAAATGCAGTTTCTTAACCAGGTTGGCAAGACCTGATCACAAGTGCATTTTTTAGCAGGAGAAGGACAACAACCCTCTTTAAAAATAAGATGAACAAATTAACCCACTGATGTGCCAGTGCTGCTGCCTGCTCATTACTTCTGGAGCTCAGTGAGGGGGAGAAAGACTAGACTCATTCACCCTGGAGCAATCACAGGTGCCACATGGTATGCACAAGAGCTGCGAGAAGGACGACCTCTCACATTGGGAACATGTCCCAGAGATTTCCCCAGAGAGGGAACAGGGTGGGGGGAACACAGAGCTAGGCTTAACCCTGAACAGTGCAGTGGCCATGGGTACAGAGGAAAGGCTGGATGTGAGAGGAGCAAGTAGCTCTCATTAGCATGGGTTGTAGGGTTGAGACTAGGGCTAGAGTTTGGGATAGTGTGAGCATGGGGTTCCAGCTAAAGCTGGATCCTGGAAAGCCTGCAGGGCTAGATGAAAGCTGAGGACTTACATGAAGGCAAATGGTGTTTCCTAGGTATGACTAATGCCAGAATTAGTGTTGGAGTTGCTGTTAGAATTTGGGATTTGGGGTGCTCTGGAGCTTAGTTCCTTGTTTAAATCTCACCAAGTTGTCAGTGCTAAGGGTTGGCTCCAGCAGGAGTAAACCTTTTTTGATTGTTTTTGTTAGCAGTAGGCTATGATTAAGTCTAAGGTAATAAAGTTTCTAATATCCTATTTTATAGACCAGTTTCTTGCTGCGTTGTCAAAGTACATAGAGTAGATTAGCAGCTGGTTATGCAGAGGTGAATGGTTTGTATTGTAGGTTTCAGAGCTAATAGGTTTTTAAAGGTCTTTAGAGGTGCCCTTTAGGTTCTTTGAAGATTCATCTGGTCAAGATGTTTTAAGAGTTTGTGGCTGCATTAACTTTCTCTTGCTGGTTGCAAACTTTCACCCTTATTTTTCTGCCAGAGGAAGAAGCAAAGGTTTCTGAGGGAATGTTGTGGTGCTGCTGCCCTTCCTCCTGCTCCAGGCAGTCATTGCTGGCTGCCAGAGGTTCAGTCTAGCCTACTAGTGACAAACTGGGAAAAGGAGCAATTGATGTATGAATCACACAAGGCTACAGTTAGACTCAGGAACAAAACAGGGACACGATCTTAGTGCCTGTAGGTCCTATTGATGTGCTTCTTAGCATGGATTTGTCCTTTATCGGTTACATGGACACAGTTCAGGAGGTGAACATGCACCATGGCTATGAGCAGTTTGGATATGGTTGTTCTCCTCAGAAGGGTGATTTAACTTTGGGGACAGGAGGTGTTCTGTATCACTTGGCCTCACAGCCAGAGAAGAAGCACTTGCCTGAATAATGTAGTAATATACAGCAAGCCAGTAAGTGGGTCTGAAGGGTCAGCCTAAGGAACAGCTTAACAGGGAGGGAATTTTTTGACCAATTGTAATGGTGCTGCTCATCTGCAAACATTATTTTGGTTTGTCTCATTTTAAAAGCACAGATATTTTAAAGGATTTGTTTTGAAGCAAATTTCTTCAATTTTTTTTTTTGTTGCTTCTGATGGCATGTCTGTGATTGTGGGAACTCAGTAGCACTTCCAGGTGCGCTGCAGCAGATTACCATGCTGCCAGTAGTTTTCATGCAGCATTATTGTATCACATTCAGAAATGGTTGATTACACAGGAGAAGGAAGTGCAGAGCAGTTGTCGAGTATTTAGATAATGTTAGATGAAATATGAGTCTGATTACATTTGACTTAAAAGCAACCTCCTTCCCCGCCTCAAAACCAAAATCCCAGCCATGAAAATATTACAGCTGCCTCCCATGGTAATTTTTTTAGTGATTTTTATAGGCTCAAGGATTCTCAGATACTGCTAGTACATTGTCCGTTCAGAGACAGGTGACACTTCATCTTTCTCTAAGATACTTCAGGCTCATTCTCATACCAAATCCATTTTCA
>NW_008626184.1:51226-54565 GCF_000691845.1 Merops nubicus
CCTGTAGGATAGGTTATGCAATTAGGAGGGAAGCGTTTGCAGAAATGATAAGGAAAACCTGATAAATGAAATCCACTATACACTGTCAGTCACACTGATGTTATTCCAATAAACACAAACATGTTTTTGTGTATCCAGTTTAAAGAGATAGAGTAAAATAATTTATGGCCAAAATTGTCTTTCACTCCTTGCAGCGTTTATATGTTTATAATACTATACACACCAAAAATATGTTAAAGGAGCATTACTGACATAGAGTGCTAAAAAGGCAATGCTATGGTTAGTGTCATAGTTATAGCATTATAGTTAACAAGCTTTTTTTTCAGTAACTGGGCCCCTCTCTGTGAATGGACTATATGCAGTCTTTATGCAATTAGGAGCGTTTTTTAGGGTGAATGTTGGGGTTTAGGAAGGGGCTTTGCTTTCAAGGCAAATGCAGTCATATTTATATTGCATCTATTATTATCTAAGTGGAGCCTTGTCTTCCAGATATTTGTCTTATAGAGTGTACAGATTGGGCAGCCTTCAATTTAGGAGTTGATACAAAATACTATTCCAAGTGTTGCCCTATAATTTTTTCCTTTTTTTTTTTTTTTTTTTTTTTCCCCCTGTACACTATTCAGACCTTACTTGGAAGACAAAATTGGTCATTTCCTTGTCAGAATTTTATTCTGCTGTTTCACTGTAGTTTCTGAATGCCTCAGAAATGTTAATGTATTTATAGCTGTTCTGAGGAGTTGATGTGGTATCTCCGCTTTATAAATCAGGACTGAAGGCTAGTGGTTAAAGCAGAGGTCCAAGAGTGTTTGCTAATTTGGGGGCCCCATTCAGTGACCTGATTTCTTGGACTAATACATTTCATGTGATCAAGGCATGTTTGCTATTGTTGATTTCAGTGGCATTAGTGAGTGCTGAGGAGCTCTGCAATCTGGGCCTCAGGGCTTGAAACTGGAGACCAAAGATCTAACACACACTTATTTGGTGACCAGCTGAGTCAAGACTAGTGTAAAAGGCTTCCCTAGCAGCACACAGGAACTGTGGAGCTGAGGCTAGCCTACAGTACTTTCTCTAAGGATGATACTAATGTCCAGATGTCCAGAGCCTATTCTGATTCTACTATGCGTTTGAATATCTGTAACAAACAAGGCAGCGCTCCAGTGAGTGATGATCTCTCTAGCTGCACTTCTGATCCTCAGAACAGATAGCTTCGGACAACTTAGAAAACAGACCATTTATTTAAAGAGGATACTTCAACAACTTTGACACCCTGTCCCAAGTTTTCCTTGTTATTGCACAAAATAGGATAGTCTACATATACGTTAAAAATGCACCCATTTTATCTTGCAGTAGTCATCTGATGCGAGTACATGAGCCAGTCTCTTCCCTCAGTTATGTACTTCCATCCTGCTCTTCTACTTGAAAACAGCTCATCTTTGCTCAAAACTGGTCTGTAGTGTCAGCTCAGTGACATAAATTTGCTGTACTGGGTGGTGTTGCTGAGAATGTAAAACTATCCCATTAGCCTGTTTGCAATATAAAATAGGCTTCTGCATTTTACAGGCTTACACAGTGTAGCAAGGTTCTGGCAAGTGTAAAGGAAAAAGGTGTTAAGGAGAGCTGGCAGCTCCTTGAAGAAAAGGTATTAAGTGCAAACTCTTCCAGTAAGGAGGAAAGTTAAGGAAGTGCAGTAGAAGACCAGTGCAGCTAAATTGTCAGCTCCTCATGGCCCCCAGAAGAGGAAAAGTTTTTTTTATAGAGTGGGAAGTAGGTCAGATGTCCAAGAACAAGGATAAAAAAATAGCATGTAGGCACAAAAAATCAGAAGTCTTGAGGCACATAATGAGATGGAACTATCCAGGTGTGTAACAGGTAGTAAGAACTCACTTTTCATGTACTTAGGTAATGAAAGAAAGACTGAAAGAAAATGTTAGAGTGAGAGAGACAAATAAATTCAAAGTGTCTTTGGTGTGTTTGAGTCTTTTGCAGGAAGGTGGATACTGCTGGTACTGATAACATGGAGGACTGTACTGTCACTGCTACCCTGGGCAGGTGGGCAGGGATCTCAGTTGCAGAAGACCTTACATGTGCAAATGAGTGTCTCTGTACAACCTGATATAAGTGTGCATCTTGTACTCCCACCCATCAATGTTAGGATGGTTTGTCTGGAGGACATTGCTGTACAGTACCTGAAATACTGATTGAAAATGACTTGGAAAGTGTTTGGGAACAGTCCACTGTCGGAAGGGAAGCATGAGCTGGGAGGATCCCAGAGGTGGCTTCTTCACAAGTGCTATTCTGTACTTTTCTGAATGGGTTAGATGATGGCACTGATTGTGATAAGATATTATATAGAGGCACTAAGCTGGTAAGAATGAAAGATGCTATGAAAGAAAGGGCAACAATTCATAGTGGTCTTGATCAGTTGGAGAAATAATCATAAAAAGAATAGTCACAGTTCAACATGGATATGTTCTATCTATGACTCTTAGGAGTAACAAACTTAATAATAAAGGCTGAGGAATAACTACTCGTTATTCCCTAGAGTAATTATTCAGAAAAAAGTCTGAGAGTTGCAGGGAATGCCAAGCCAGTACCTGAGTCAACACTCTCATGCTATGGTGTGTAGTATACCAGGGTGAATAGAGAGGAATACAGAGCTTGCAGAACATATGAAAAAGAATTCCTTCCTTGTCTGGAGTTCCAGCAAGAGAGATGGTCCTACCGTGGTAAGAGTAGTCCAGCACTGGAAGAGTTTACATAAGGAGTTTATTGAATCTCCATTGTTGGAGGCCTTCAAGAACAAGTAGGAAACATCCTCTGGAAATAATACAAGTTGTAGCAGATCCTGCTGTGGGGCTGGACATCTCCTGATGCCTCCTCCAGACATAACTGCATTGCTTTCGGAAATGCTTTCTCTTTAATCTTTTATCCTTTTTCTCCCTGGTGAATGTAACTGTTCTGTGGATAGGGATTTCCTAGTTGTTGGAAGGGATTAAAATTTAGCAAATCCATAAGAGTCATCTACAGAACTTCATGGAGCAGTGCTTTAAACTACTGTGTTTGGCCAGCTGCTGAATCTGTAGGAGTCCCAAGCCACAACTTCTTAGTAAGAGCGTTCCTTATAGACAGAGTAAGGACTGGGACTTGCTTTCTAATCAACATATTTTCTGAAGACTTTTAAAATGCATATAACAGTCTGACATACCAGCTGTCACCAGAAATTGTGTCCCTCACCAACACCCGCATGCCGTGCGTTGGCACTCATGTCACACAGAGAGGGAGTGTTGACAGGTCCTCTTGCTAGTCACCTTAGAAAGGGAGGAAAGAAGTCAGGGTTCA
>NW_008626184.1:54596-72878 GCF_000691845.1 Merops nubicus
ACAGGAGAACACCAGTAACAGCAGAACCAGAACAGTCTGAGCACAAAGTTCCTGGAGTGGCCTGGGGCCTTTACAAGCACGAGAAGAAATGCATGCAGCAAAAGGGAAAATTTCTCTGGCCTCATCCATGTTTAGGTTGGTGTTTGGGACTGATTCGAACATCTCTCATCAGGGGACAGCAGTGCAACACCATTCATGGCCTATCTTTCCAAGTTCCAGGGTCTCAGTTAGCTCTGTTTGCTTTTATGTTAAAACTGAATCATGTTTTCTTTTGACTTAGAAGCCGAACTTGATTTCCAAGCCGATGATTGACAGCATCCTTTGTCTTCGGGATGACAGATGGAAGTATGTCCGAAGCCTTCTGAGCCCAGCTTTCAGTGATACAAAACTGAAAGAGGTAAGGTGTAGACAGTGCTGATTTTGTAATTTAGAAGACACAATCCTTTTCTTTATATAAGCATGTACTTTATGTAGCTCCACACTAAGGATAGGTAAAACCTGCTACTTTGTGCCAGTTTATTTAGACCTGGAAAGCATGTGCAGTAGAGCGTATGTATGGTGTGGTTCAGGTCATATACTAGTGAAAATCAGAGTAGCTGACCTGAAGATATGATCCCTTGTCTTTTTTTATATAAGCTAGTTTGTCCATAAAATTGTAGCAAACTCAAAAAGGATCCTTACACCTTCCTACCCTCCGCCCTGTTAGGAGTAAGCTGAGAGGGATTATTACTCCCAGTAGGAACATAGCTTTTCATGGTTTGCAGAGTCAGCAGCTCTCACGTTAACACGGGAACTGCTGTCAGTCTATTTTCATTTCTCCATCTCCTTCCTCCCCCTCCTCCTTTTATTCTTTAATCCTTTCATATAATAAAATAAGTCACTGGAACAGAATGTCATTGCCAGATAAATACCTCTGACTGAAAATAAATGTCTCTGCACTGACCTGCTACTAATTTCCTATAAATGTCTCAGCATTTACTTAGCCATGGGAACCCATTACCCAGTAACAAAGTTCTATTCCAGTGACACGATATCTCTTAATTAAACACAGATAAATGATTGACTGAGTAAAGTCTTCTTTCAAGGGGGAAAAAAAAAAAAAACAACAACAAAAAAACACCTCTTCCTTTATGTATTTTCTTCTGAAAAGGAGCCATGCCTCACTCCAGTGCCCAGTCCTGGGCTGTAAAATTTTCCACTGGGCAGACGCTTGTGTTGTTTTGACATGCTGCTGTCGAAATCCACAGTAACATCTAAATGTGTCTGGCTCTCCCAGCTCTATAGACAGCGGTCGCTTAGCAACACCGGCTGTCACCTCCTTATTATGGTAAATTCTAATTGGCCGCCAGCCTGGCAGAGATGCTGATTAATCACGACTGACAATGCCATTGGTTATGCGCCCCGACATTTGCTCTGTCACCGGCTCCATCATGAAATTTTAGTGAGGCGAGGTTGCTTAAATATGCAAGTGATTAGTTGCTCATGGCATGGCGGAGAGAGGAGAGTTTTGCATTTTCCTAGCAGAAATTAATCTGCCTTACTGCAGGTCATCTGCTCTCTTTGCTGTTGGACTAACAAAAGATAAAGCCATGTTTCCCTCAATTTACAGAGAGCAACCTCTGCTGGCACCAGCCAGGCAGACATAGCTGGGCAGAGTGGTGAGGGCAAGCAAGTGGAGGCCCTGGGCATCATACCTGGGGACTGGGCATGCAGAGGTTTGCAGGGTTTGACCTATTAAACCAGGCTGGTTGGGGAAATCACAGAGCTCGCTCTGCGCTGCTTGGTGGTGGAGCTGCAGCGCAGGAGTAGTGGTAGGAGACAAAATGGAGAGCTGGCTAGTGCTTGGTAACCATCTCACATGCAAAAATTGAGATTAGCCTGACATTAATTTTCCCGGTGCTGCCCCTTCCAAAATCTGTGTATGGGGTGTGATTGTGCATGGGCTCAGCATGACATGGAAATGGTCACTTTCTCCTCCTGGTCTGAAGGAAGTGGGAAAGTGAGGAGTAGGAAAGGTCCTTCTGGAAGGCCCAAACTTGTTCCTCTGTATCACGTCTTCATCAGATGATCATTCATCCCTACACAGAGAGGCGCTTGCAGTAAGTCTATGTGCGATGAGGAACCTCTTTTGAATAGACCCACTCATCAACCTTGCATTTCATTTTGTACCCAAATACGTGAACAGTCCTGGGATTTTCAGTTAATGCAACCTAAGTCCTTGCCCGTGTGCTTCCTTTGCTGTTGCTTAATTTAGGAGCCATACCAACACTTCTCAAAGGAAATCAGTGCTCATTAATTATGATCTCACTTTTTAACTCTCCCATATTTAGTGCTCTCTCAGAACTTCTGCAGCAGCATGCAAATGAAAGTGTTCTAGTATTGGCCATACTGCAGAGTATTCAGAGTTATGTAGGAGACATACTGTTTATAATAAACTCTTCTTTTCTACCTCAAAGGAGTTACAAATAAGCTAGTTTGAGTATTAATTTATTGCAGAAGAACCTGGATATATTATTTTATACATATTTATAAATACTGCTAGAAACATTCCTCAATTCTTTTCCTAAGACATTGATTCCTTTGCCACAAAGATCTGAGCTCTGAGAAAACCCTACACCAAAGTCTTCCTCTCTGTTCACTCTGGATGTCTGCCCTGCCTTCATTCCCCTGTGCAAATTCCCCATTGATGCTGGGGAGACTGCAGACCTCCTGAGTGGCTTTGGTCAGTGGTTCCTTTTGAACGGTGCAGCACCTAGTGCCACTCCAAACATAAACTTGTCTGTCTGGATGCTCTGAGAGCCGGAACAGTGCCTGTGACAGAGCAGTAAAAGTTAACAGCTTCTTGTGCTCCCCCACAGCAATCACTTCAGACGAAAGATGCACAGAGGGCCGGAGAGTTGAGTGTTGGTTCCTGATATCTCCATTTCAGAAACAAAATAATCTACTGCTAGGCCAAAGCATAGCTACAGCACTAGCAAAACCAAGAAGATGGTCATCCACTCTTTGGCCTAGCTGCTGGAGGACAAATCCCAGGGCAGAGCTAATGTATATTGCTGAGGTTTGACCCACGATGCCCCACAGAGGCATCCAGCCTCTGTGGCTGGGGACAGAGGTGTACTTTGTCTTTATGTCTCCAGGGAAGCAGTGTAGTGTCACTGAGAAGTTCACTAAGCTTGAGGAATCTCCCCTTAGTTTGGCAAAAATCTCCAACAGCCAGTCACCAAATGAGGAAAAGCTGATCCCAGAAATTTTTAAGTTTGCAAGGTGGCAAACAATTAACTGAAACGTGGAGGTTATAGAGTTGTTAGGTAGCCAGTGTAGTGATTGCTGTGTGGAGGAGGAGGTTTTTTCCTAACATTTTCCAAGAATTCCTGGCATCTTCTCCAGCTTTCTGTGTCCTCAATTTCTCTTTAAAAGCCATGTACCGTTTCACTGTTGCTTTTATGGATTTCTGTCCATGTGTGTTCTCCCTTATTTTTCTAAAGAATGTGTAAAGATTAGTAAAGCAGACCACTCCAGCTGAAGGAAGGTTTGGCTCCAGACAACATTAAATTAAAATACTTCAGTGGTGAGCACAGCATAAATCAATAGATTTCTAAGCTTGATCCTGTAGTAAGATTTGGTAGCATACCTCATGAGATGCCACTGGGGTTGGAAGCAGATCTGATAACAAGCTCTTTCCTGTGAGACCCCTCAATGGACCTCAGAGTGCCATTGCTATTGGAGCACAAAGAACAAGAAATGAGAGATAGGAGGCGGGAGAGCAGAAGTTTCACTTCCAACTCTGTCATTGACTGCCTGTGGGTGATCTGGCAGAAGCTACTTGAATTCTTTGTGCATGAAATGACTTTCATCTGTTAAATGGGAGTAATTTTGGCCATTGAAAATTGATCCAAGATGTAATTCACGAGCAATTGGTAAAGTAAAATACCTGAAGGCCCTTAAGTAAAAGATGTGTTTCCCAGTGTTCCTGTCATGCTCTCCTCCGCTATTATGTATTGAAACAAGCTGATATGTTAGTGATCTTGCTGTACCAATCCTGATTCCCTATTTAGTATTTCTTATTTTGTTCCTCTTCTTTTTTCTGTGGTGCCTGTGATGATCCTGCAGTTCTGGACCTCTTGTCAGACTTGATAAATAGCTTTGCTCTCTTTTACAGCCAACACCAGCAGAAAACCTATTGATTTTTATTTACTCTGATGGTGCTGCAGTAGTCTTGTCATCTCCTATCAGTATGCTGGGAATCCTCTTCTCCATTAACCAACTATTAAAATAAAGCAGAACACAAAAATTAAAGAAGAAAGTGCAGCATAATGTAGTGTTGTCCTAAAAACCCTGCAAAGTGGAGTTTGTGTTGAGGCATTTTCTTTCAAATGAAGGGAGACACAAAGCAGAGCTTGTGGTGGCCTGGCAGAACAGTGCAGAAAAATCCTCTAGTGTCACTCTCAGGCGTGTAGATCTAGGTCCCGTTAGGACATAAGATCTGACAGTCCAACCATTGAGGTTTCCTTGAGTTGCTCTTTCTCTGCTTGTGCACATTGGTCAGGGATGTTTTGGAAAGGTCTCTGCAAATTTCTTTGTTGTTAAGCAAAGCAAGTGAGCTCACCTGAGGCAAAGCAAATCACTAATGCAAAAGCTGATATGTGAAATGTGTGTAACCTCGAGCCACAAGTCAGTCTCTGGTTGAGCTGCTCACTCTGGGAAGTTGTGCCCATGAATATCAGGGCCCCACTGTGAGTTGGTGGAAACAAATCCTCTCACAAACATCTTCCTGATACTCGGGTTTTTTTTCCTGACTTTAATCAAGGGCTTGAAATCTGGTACAGAAGCAATTCTTGTGTTAGGGATGTATCCATTTTCATTCTCCTTCCTTTATATTTCATCCCATTTGTGGGAGAATAGGCCCAACATGACTTCTGCTTAGTGTGTGTGAACAGGAAAGTCTCTAGTGTGGCCATCTACAGTGAGTAGGATTCAGCCTTCTACTTTTTAGTTTGGGTGCTAATAATAAGGAGAATAATAGTAGTGAATACTGAGGACCACATCTAACTAGAGGAACATGACTCTGATGCCTTTGAACACTGTAAACAACCCCTGTATGCACTGCGCATACGCAGAATCAGAAACTAATTGTTGTTATCTGCCAAATAGCATGTTGGCATGTTTTATACAGCAAAGCCCCTGGCACCATGAAAAGCCTAACCCCAAATGCTCTTCTTTGGCAGAAAGAAAGAAATTTGGACTCTGGGCTACTCTTGCTATTAGATAACTGGCAGATCAAATATTTACAGGGACCATATTGTTTAGATTTTTCTTCATCCTGCTACTCTCAGCCAGTCTGAACACAGAGCAGCTGGGGTTTGTTTACCCACCAAGAACTGAATCTCAGGCAGGTTATGCAGCTTTTATGTTCTGACTGGCAAATGATAATGTATAGGAAGTTTGTGATACCCGAGGTGTTGCAGATCAACATGTCGTTTCTGTGCCGGTTTTGAAAGTTTGGTATAGTTCACCTGCCCCAACACTACTTTATTTTTCTTGACAGATGAACAAAGAGTTTACAGTGTTAAGGGACTTGAGAATGTTTCAGACTGTGGTCTTTGTAGTTAGCAATCTTGGACTAATTTATGTCCCTCAGAGGAATAAAAACCCAGACCCAAGATTCCTGAGTAGATATCCCCCATAGCTTTCATATGCAAATAATTGTCTCGTTGATATGACTCTGTCCTATCATACTAACAATAATTAAATCCACGTGTCCCCCTCCCCATTTCCCTGGTTAGATTTTCTAATAAAAATATTTTATGGCTAGAAATTAATTACAATGGTATTTTGAAGGAGTGGTGGAATGTGGAGAGTGCAGAGGTGCTGTGAGACACCCTGGCCAGGCATACATGCCCCTGACATCTCTGCCAGCTGTTGGAAAGATGCAGCAACCAGCTGGGTGGTTGCAGGTCTGGTGACGTGCTGAAGAATCAAAGAGGAAATACAGCAATGAAAACAAAATCTGAAATTATCACCATCTGTTTAGAAAACATCATACCTGTTAAAATACAGATTTTCATTTTGTTCTCCTTGACTGGTGCGGTTCATTGGAGGGGCTGGACCTAGAGATTACAAAGCATTTCACCCTTATTCAATCTCTTAATTCAATCTGTTAATTTTGGTGAACCATTTGAGAAGCAGCTCACTGCAGGAGACCTCCTTCAGAAAGCCAAAAGGGGAAGAAAACTGCCACATGATGTGGTGTGCACCTCCCAAACACATACAAACTACTTTTACTAAATACTGATCTGGCTTTAGAATTGTCTTGTGAGACTGTGACAAAGTCCAAGTCAGTCAGACTTTGAACTGCAATAGTGAAACCTGCTCTGTCCCATAGAGGTGCAGGAACTTGAGAGCAGTTAGACACGTTCTTGACTCAGACTTCTGCCTTTGGAAAACATGTTGGATGCTCCCGCGTTGGCCTTTTGACTGCGTATAGTCTTGCCCATGTGTTAGGATGGCACTGTGCCTGTGCAGAAAGTGTTGTGCCAGTTTCACAGAGGTAGAAGTGCCAAGCAAAATGGACTTGGCTGGGCAGGCTACATAGCTCTCAGAGTGTGCTGAGAGGCTGCAGTAAGTCTTTTTTGGTAACAAGTATGTCAGAGGAGTAGGACAAGTCTGTTCTCATGTTTGTTGACATCCGTATGCTGAAGGAGGTTGTTCAGGAAGGAGAAGCAGGTTCCTGTGTGTATGTCTGCTGATGCTTGACATAATTGTTGAGACAAGGCTGTGGTATTAAACTGTAGGCTGTAAAGATCTTTCAGCAGTCTATATGGAAAAAGAACCACAGCAGATAATGCCTTAAGGGTCATGGCTGAATTGCTGCTACATCCTTCCTCTGTCTTCCCTAGTAGGTGTAATCAGGGCAAGTCTCTGATGCCTATAGTAAAAATTAAAAAAAAAAAAAAAAGGCAAAACCCCACAAACCAAATAGTAAATAAATAGTAAAAAGTTAAAGAGAGAGAGACTTTGATGAGGGCTTGATGGTTGCCTTATGTCATGGTTTCCACAAAGGATAAAGAAACAACTATTGTACTGTTAGCTACAGCCAGGCTGCGGGTAAGTCTACCAAGTCAGCATGTGTCAGTGACTGGAAAGAACCATCAGATGAATAAATTCATGTGAATATCCATCCACTACTCCAGAAAACCCTTTCCTCAGGTAGCAATAGCAATTAGCCCTCAGCAACTTGTAGTGGTATACACAGTGCTTCTCTAAAGTACGTGTTAAATCCCTCAAACTGAAGGACAGCAGGCTAGAAATGGTGGACTTCTGATACTGATATGTTTACAAGACTTCGGGACTATGGAAAACATTATTCCTTCTGTCCTGGAGCATATGTACAGGGAATGATTAAATAGAAAGGAGAATGTCTTTGCTTGATAGCTCTCTGTATATAGCCACAGGTGGGCAAGAACCAAAGGTCAGGTAAGTGACAGGGCCTCTCATATTTAAACCCAGAGCTGGAGAAGGGCATCCTTGTAATGTTTAGGTTTATTTTAGCAGACAGTCCCAACATTTCATCATGAAATGCCTGAACACACCTGCAGCATATCCTGAAAGCTCCATCCTATCTACTGAATAAAATTAATTTAGAATAATTTATTATTACGTTAACATTTCAATGTTTTTCACGATACAATGTGTTCCTTTCTAGATGACACCACTAATAAACCAGGCCTGTGATGTCCTGCTGTGCAACATGAAGGTCTATGCAGATTCTGGCAAAGCTTTTGATATCCAGAGGTATGTTCAACATGCCAGAAATTAGTAGCAGATTTTGAAAATGAAAAATAAATTCAATAGCAGCAGTTATTCTAAATATACACTTAGATTATGAAAGAAGATTTTTTTTTTTTTTCTCCCCCGCTTTCCTAAGTGGAGAACATAGTTTAATAGAGGATGTGTCTGATAGATGCCTTTTCTTCCTGAGGGTAGCTATTGCATACTTGAAAAGTAATTTTGGAAAAACATCTAATGTATATCTAGCTCTTGTTTAATGAAGTTTTAAAAGCTGGAAGCAGAAAGGAAAACTGAATTACTCCCTGTCCAGTCTTCTCACTGCAGTCTGCCAAAAATGTAGAAATATAGGAATTGATCTAGTATCAAACCCCTCTAGTCTATCACCCTCTTACTTTCTTTATATTAGTTTTTTTGAGCACTTATTTTTACCACATTCCTCCTAATTCCCCTGTAATTGCATACTAGCCTTTTGTGAAACAACAGGACTGGTGTTCCAGATGAGAATGCAACATTCATTTATGAAATGCTACTTTAATATTTTCCATACTGTGCTTTCTTTCATTTGTTATGCATTTATTATCCTATTTTCTTTTTTGTTGCTCTTTCATCAGGGGTCTTCACTGAACTGTTCACAACACTGCCTAGCCCCTTCTCTGAGCAGATGCAATTCTTCTAGGACCCTGTGCAGCACATGAGTAGTTCAAATGCATTCTTTCTAATATGCACTATTTTACATACACTTCCTTTGCTAGATTGGTCAGTGCCCTCTGAAATTCTTCATGATTTCCCCCAAACTGGAGCAGTGCAAAGAGTTTTGTTTCATCTAAAGAAATTGATATTTAGCCATAATTCGCCTGTCTCTTTTCAAGTATGTATGCACACAAGTGTCTGTGCACAGAGTTCTCTTTATTAAACATCTGAAAAAACACTGTGGAACCTTGAGATGCATCACACTTAGTCTGGTGCTCTGATGAAAATTGACCTTTTGAGTCCTTCCACGCTTTTCCCTTTTTTCTGTTTGTCCTTTTTCTTTCCATGGTCTTTTAGCTCTTACTGTCCATCTCTCAAGAGATGGAGGGTTTCATCTCTCAAGAGGCAGTTTGGAAAAGGCCTTTTGAAAATATAAATGAATGATGGTGACCATCTCACAATATGATCTTCCAGTTATTTTGTCATACTACCCTTTCAGAAGATTTGACATCTATAACTGTGTTTGTCATTGCACTGCAGTTTCCCAGAATTGGCTTGGGAGAAATTTTTTGGATGTAAATGCCTTATTTGCAACCTCCAGTTGTCTTGTATGTCAGTTGTCTTCAGCCATTTTGTGTTTCTCCAACAACCCAAAATTTAGTTTTTAAGCTTTTTCAGTACCTTGGAGAGGTAGATGGTTGAGTGCTTCTGAAATAATTATTTGCAGCGCCCCCTCTTTTAACATTTCAGCTTCTAATATCCTGCTTGCCTTTTTTTTTTTTTTTTTTTTTTCTCTCTGTGCCTGTGTAGTAGTTGAAAACCCAAAGAAGTTACTTAGCCTTGCAATATCATTGTTTTCTTCCAGATCTACTCTTGTGTTGTCAGACTGACAGTGCCCAAAAATCATAGTTTAGAAATGCTGCTTCACAATATATAGGATATACCGATCCTGAGTCCTGTCCTCTTAATACTTGCTTAATCAGGTTAAAACAATAGAGAAGTTTATATTAGCCTTTTGTAAGTGAACATAGAACAGTCAGTACAGACTTTACCATAGATCAGAAGAATCAAATTTCAGGGTTATTTTACGTTCTCGGTCCATTTATCTCAAACCTAATATAGTCACTAATGCCCAGTAGAAATAAAGATGGGGAGAGAACTGGATGAATGGTCAGATATGTTGGGAGAGATTCACTGAGTTATGAAGTTTCTAGATTATGGTCCACAGACCATTTGTAGTTTGGAAAGCACTTGCTGCTCCAGATTTCACATGGTGTCAGTGCCTCTTGGGTTTCACCACAATTTCACGTCATGAAGGAGCTATCAAGAAGGCAAAGGAAATACTTAACAGGAAATTTTACTTAAGCACCTCTTATCACTGAGAGCTTAGACTGGACTGGTCTAAACTATGTGGTTTCTGCAGTTTAAAATGAGAAAGAAATTCTCTCTTTTATTATGGTGCATACTAAAAAAAAGCTTATCAATCTCTTACTTGTTACATTTGATTTCTAGTTAATAATAAATGACATGTTTTTTTTTGTTCTTTTTTTTTTTATTTTTAGTGGAATTACTGAGCTATATGAAAATATATTCACTTTGTAGACAGAGGTGATCATTATTAAGAACTAGCAATGAAGGAAACCTCTTGTTGGCAAACCTTAAATCTAAAAGCAAAAAGAAAATCAGAGTCAAAAATTAATGTTATGTGATGTTTGTAGAAGCAAAATATCAATACATACATGATTTGTGGCTCATGATTTATCATTTTTCAACTCAATGCAGGTGTTACAACTGTTTTACCTTGGATGTTGTTGGTAGCGTAGCTTTTGGTACTGAGGTGGATTCTCAGAATAATCCTGACGACCCCTTTGTTAAAAATTGCAGAACATTCTTTGAAATGTCTTTGTTTAAGCCTCTCCTCATTCTAATCCGTAAGTATAGCTTACTTTTGTGAATTTCCTTATGGTAATTTTCTGAAATCCATTCTCAAATTACAAAATGTGCTAAAGCAGGAGTAGGAAGATGTAGAGCAGACTTTATTTCAGAGGTGTTCAGAATGCAACCTACAGACCCTCAAAATTTCCACCATATGCTCTACAGCTCTTGTCAACATTAATGCAGCTTCCTCCAGAAACTGAGTGTCTGGGAAGTCAATGTTCCAGTTGATCTGAGTGGAAGGTTTCTGGAACCTGTAGTTTTTACGACATCTCTTTTAATACACTTCTGCATTAGGACAGAGTAACTGCCCTTCAGAGCCTGAGACTAAAGTCTTTATGCACTCGGTTTGGTTGGTAGAGGTTGAAATCCCACTGACAAACACAGTAAGCAAATAACCCACTAAGGGAAAGAGGTGGAGGAGCATAAGCAGATCGCATAAGTCCTCCAAATTCTTATCTGAATAGCAGCAGCAGCCTGGTTATTTGCTATATAGGATCAAAATGATTAGTTCCAGACTAGGCTGTTGTTAAGAGAATGCATTTATTTTCAGGTGAATAGATAAGGAATGCAAGAACATGGTATAAAGCCATATAGTTCTAGGGCATGAGAGCTGAGGCTTCATTGTGACGGTGGCCTTGTTAGTGTAAGGGCAGTAAGAATTTTAGCTGAGGAAGCCACAGCATTGTCAAGGTTGTTGAGGTTTTACCATCTTGCTATCTAGACCTGCACACAGTAGTGTCAGGTGGTACAGTGGCAAAGTTTTCTGTGTCCATCTGATCCCGCTGGCATTACAGATTGCACCTGTACTAGCAGCACGCAAACTGTTTCCTTCTGGAGTTACACATCCAAAATGTCCTGGGGTTAATGTTTAACCTGATTTGTGACTAATTTCTCTACGGACAGAAATGTCTAAGACCATAACCTTCATTAAAGAAAGTGACTACAGGGTTTGGGGTTGGATTTTTTGGTTGACCCCTTTCTGCTTGTACATTGTATAGTCTGAATATACACACTGTGCGTTCCTGTTGGCAGCACAAGGGTTTTCTGATAACTGATTTGTTAGTCTTAAGGTGTTCATAAGTTAATGAGGGGTTTATTGAGATACAAGACTTCACTTAGATTTCTAGTCCCTGACTAAAAAGGACATGGACTGGACACTATCGTCCTGATAACATCCCACTTCCATAGTCTGTGGCATGTTTAGAGAAGCAAAATAAAATAGCAAACTAATACCCTAATATTGGAGAACAGTAAATGAGAATGACTACTGCACAATTTCATGCATCAGTGCCATAAGCTGCTAAACTAGTTCAAGATCCTCCACCTTCTGTATGTAGTTGTTTGAGGAGGCAGGGAAAATAATTCTTCCCTTTGTTGTAGTGGCTCTGTGGCATCAAAAAGCTGAAATGAAATCCTGAAGTATTGTGGAATCAAGCTTGGAAGGCATCTGTCTAGAAGGGGAGTCCTGACCAACATGGAATTTCTAAAAGGAAATCCTTTACCAGCCTGTGGGGGGTGGAAGAAAAAGGAGAGAGAAACAGGAAAAAACAAGTTTCACAAAAGTAACACATCCCACTTGATGAGTTTTATAATATTAATGAAAGAAGGGGAATAATATATGCCTTTACAGTGTGATTCAATGCTTTTTTTCTTCAATCTCTTGCAGTTTCTTTCCCATTCATAATGATCCCATTGCTCCAGATTTTGCCAAACAAGAAACAAAAGGAACTGAATGGGTTTTTTATCCAAACCATAAAAAATGCAATTGTCTTCAGACACCAGCAAGATGCAGCTGAGGTAAGGCTATTTCTGTGACAAATGTATGGATAAGCCAATGTTTTAAGGAAAAACTGAAAGTGGTATAAGCCTCAGCTAAGAAAGCAAACTCAGTCTGTTAGAACATTCAAAGCGATTTAGTGAAAATTTTACTCATTTTTAGCTTTATGTACCATCAACCAGGCTTGGTGTTGATGCAGACCTGTTAACATATTATAAGAAAGATTTGCTTCTGTTAGTATTTCTCTTCAAACAAGGATGCATAAAATGTTACATCTGGGATGACTTTTCAACCCAGATTTTAGACCCAGAAGGAAGGATTCACCCTGTAGATTTTTTTTCTTACCTTGAAGTCAGGTGTTCCATCTATGCTACTTTTCCTTAACGACCAGAGAAAAGGGAGCCCCCACTGAGTGTTTCAACCCAATCATTACCTAGTAGCTGAGGCAGGTTTTATATAGTCCTGTGACAGTTCCTACTGCTTTTGAAAATGGAAAGAACCTGAATGTCTGGTTAAGAGCAGACTCTTGATATTGACATGGCTAAAGAGAAAGGCAGTAGATTCTACCTGAAGTATATAAACTAGTGCATATGCATTATTAGCAAATAATTTGTTACCTATATATTTATTTTTCATCTGGACATAAGGCAGCTCTGTGTTTGTATTTTTGGGTTTTTTTTTTGGTTTTTTTTGTTTGTTTGTTTTAATCACTTTTATTTTATGAAGTATCTGAAGGCACATATGTTTTTATGAAAGTCTATGAAAGTTTTAGATACACACAGCATTTGGAACACAGGCATGTGCTTCAGCTCTGTGATACAAAGTTCTTCAGGTCTACTTGTCCTTTTAGACCACTCTTTACTGCAGAGTGCAAATAATATCCCTTAAAATAAGTTAACCACTTCATTATGGATGTGCAGTGAGAAACAAAAAATATAAATGAAAGTTCCATTTTAAAGGTAATTGAGACAGGTTTAGCATATCAATTGACATGAAACTCACTACAACATACACATAATGAAGTTGTTAATATTGAAATATAAAAGAGGTTTCTTACCACTTTGAGATGAAGAGCAATTCTGATGGGGTAACAGAACAGGTGAGAATGGAACCTCCCAACTTTTTCTTACAGCTTAACCTCACAGCTGTCACCTTTCAGGAAAAATGGGGTTTAGTTTACCCTACATTTCCTCCAGGACAGATTTAAAAATCTTAATTTATTTTCAAAGATATTGCTACTCTGCTGTGTTAGGTATTCTGCTTTTTTTTCTTTGCCTTTTTCTGCAGTGAAGTCTCAAGTCTTTATTTGTTGTTCTTTATCACCACATGCTTCTTGTCTTTCCCCCAGCCCATCTTTGTGAGTCTGTCCCCACTAGCCTGTAGGTCTTTGTCTCCATTCTTCTTTACATCCAAAAGATTGTAAGCACCACTGACCAGCCACAAACAATTCATGATTCATAAGCATGGTTCCTGGCCAGGCTGAGTGCTGGAGGAATATTTTCTTAATAGGGATGGTGTATCTAAGCTTATTTCAGACACTTCACTTCTAGTGCACAGATTCAGTGTGAACTATTAATGGCATACTGCTGTGGCTGTGTGTATGGAGAGTTTTGAATCAAAGATTTATGCCAAAAGGGGCTGCAAATCTATTCTGTGTATCAGTTATAAAAGGATAAAAGGGACAATGAAATGATCTAATGTGGATTAAGTAGTTTATGTATTAACTACTATTAATAAAATGCAATGTATTTTTTCAGCAGTAGCACTGAGGCCAGTAATCATGAGCTAAATCCTTCACTGTACTAGAGTTGGTCACTCCCTCAAACTGCAGGCTAAGACAAAGGAGGTGGGTATGGGTAGGAGAAAACAAAGAAAAGCAAGATTGTATTGATGAGCAGGAGGTAGCATTCTCTGCTTGTGGAGCATGTTCGCAGGTTTCAGTGGAGGCAATGAAGCAGAGGTTTAATGTTACATGGGAAGAGCTTGTTGGGAGGTGCTTTAAGAGATAACACATGTCAGTTGCTGCCCAGTATCAGGGCAGGTGGAAGAGAGTGCAAAGTCCATGTTTGCCTTAGCAGTGTATGCACAAGTCCATGACTGACTGTGGTCTCGCCTGCTCCTGGACTTTTGCCTAGTTTTCAAATTTGGCATATGGGAACTATTTCAAACACTGAGAGTTAGACACTTAAGACCAGATTTCTGAGAGCACATTAAGTCCCCTTTGCAGTTCAGGATCCTTAGCACAGCTTTCAAAAATGACTGGAAAGTTTGAAGCTTCCTTTTTTTTCCCTTTTCACTCCCTGTCTTGTTACACACTCTTAGAATTTTGACTATTTTAGGTTGGTGGCACAAGAGTCTTGTTACAAGTATAGGCAACTTAATAATTTGCCAGGAACATAAAAATGGTATGTGAAACAGATCAAAATGCAGCTGTGCCCAATTTAATGCAGAAATGTAATCTGTAGAGATTAGGTGTCCCAGATAGCCCTGCATTTGAAGGAGAATTATGTCCTGTGTCCTAGGTCTCGAATGATGAAATGTACCCACTGAAGTCAGTTGGAGTTTTGTCACTGAATTTTAATGAGGCAAAGATACAACCTGTAGCTACCGGTTCCTTGAGCTCCCAATGGGAGCTATAAGCAAAGTCTTACATTCTCTGTGTGCTGCAGTAGGCCAATGGAAGTTCCTTAGGTTGCCACATTCTTAGATGTTACATTGTGTGCATGTTTTACTCCTCATTGATTTTACCACCATTAAAAATGTTTTTGAGTTCTTTTCTTTGGGGGGAAAAAAGTTTTAAAAGCCTTTGGAACAAACTGTAAAACAATGAAAAGCTCCACAAAAGTGTTTCAGCTGAAGCTTGTCTTCCTCTCCTCTACAGGTATCATGAAAAAAGAATAAAGAAAGGCCAAAAAAATAGTGTGACAAGCAAAGTCAGGGTGTTTTCATCCCTGTTCTATCAGTAAATGAAACAATGCTTCTGAATGCCTAAAGATAATCCCATGGGCAGATAGTAATTTTACAGCCAGGTTTAGATCTAATAATACAGTTGCAGCTTATATGAGATCTGTGATGTCACCTTCTCTCATCCCATCCGTTAGTGCTGCCGATGTCATTTTAATTATATATTATCTTTCCGTGGTCATTCAAATAATTTCAGTCCTGAATATTCCACTCATTTGGCTTATGTACAAAAACCGTTTAGTGGTTGTACCTTAGAAATTGTAATATATTACATTTATTCATGGATTCAAATTGTTGTAAAATGCTTTTCCCACTATTTACAGAAGAGCAAATTCACCCTGCTCAGAAGAAATAGCACAAATTTAATGCATCACTTAACACCTACTTTGAAGACTCCAGCAGGATTTAAGTGTTCAGATACCTTATCCTGATTATCTGCCCAGGTTTAAATTTTTCCCTGAGGCAAAATGTTTCCAGAAACAGGGCAGATAGACTGTTTACTTCAATAAATGGTAGTTTGATATATTTTCACTTAATAATCTGATATGCAAATCATTATTCATGTAAGACTCATTTTTCTATCATGTTATAGCTGAGTTTTTAGCCTAAAAGTCTGGTTTAGATTATGATGTCTAGATGAAGGAGTCTTTTATGGTGCTCAAAACTGAGTCTCCTTTCTAAAACTGTGGGTTGAAACTAAGCCCCTTCAGTAGATGAAAGGTCAGAATTTCATTTGTAATCTGTAGTAATAATAACAATTGGAATGTAACAATTTAAGGATATTGAAAAGTGTTATTTTTGGAAAATCACAACAGAACTGTGGGAAAATGCAGTTTTTACAGTATGCACCTTTTAACAAGGAGAGTTCATAGAGGCTGCAACACATTCTTCTAGTATCTTTTGATTTTTCCAGTCATACTGTCTGCTGAGAATGCATAATTCAAGGACACAGATCCATGACAGGAAGGTAGTGACCTGATGATGTTTC
Organism: Merops nubicus; assembly: GCF_000691845.1. NCBI lineage: Eukaryota > Metazoa > Chordata > Aves > Coraciiformes > Meropidae > Merops > Merops nubicus. Next base: position 70,742 of record NW_008626184.1, read on the forward strand.
TGATGATCATCAATTTCTTGGTGGTTTCGGGATAATTTGAAGTGAGAGGATGACAAAGCACAGAGAACTTATCACCAGAACTGTATTCATTGACATCTTGGTCGTTGGTTTAGTCAATCTGCCTGAAGATCTATGGACTATCTGAATGCTTCTGGGGTAAGTGCAGAGCAGACAGAAGGAACAACAGGAGAAGAGTGTGAAGGCTGTGCTGCTGTGAACCTGACTGCCCATGAGCCACATGGTGTAAAGGCACAAAGAAGCTGTATGGTGCTGTCAGGCCTGGTGATGATCTGACCTCTTATGAATTCATACGGCTGTGGCATGCTCGATGCTCTGTTGTGCTAGGTCTAGATCAAAAGAGATTGTCCTCCAGTGAGTGACTGCCAGTGAACAATTGCAATCCTGTGCAGTTTTCCCCACTTGCCATTCTCTTTCCTGGCCAGTCCTGTCCCTGATCACAGGTAGGTACAGTCTGCTGCCTTCAGGCTGATGGTACACCTAGGTGGGCATGAATGGTTCCTGGTGAATGGAGAACCTTTGGTTTTCCAGCATCAGCCACCTGAGCCTGAAGAGGTCAGGAAAATGAATTTTGAGGAAGGCAGAAATAAAGGTATTTAAATGACCGCAAAGGGGAGAGAATTGCCCTTTCATTACAGATTAGCAGTAGAAATTTGCTGTAAGGAAGTGGCATCTTGCACAATCTTTCTGGGAAGTGATGGCCTGGTTACAGATTTAATCTCTGGAACGCTGTTTCCCAGGGAAGAACGTGCAATGAGCTCCCCTAAATGCTTTACCTAAGGAGAAGAGGGACGTGTGTGTGTGTGTGTGTACCTGTTTTCTGGAGGATAAGGGACAATCTGAAAACCTAATTACTGTGGCACTCTGTTCTTTTCTCTTCCTTCCCTTGCAGTTCCCTGGTGTTTTTCCTTTTCATGAACTAATGAACTATTTTATTCAAGAGCTGCTTGAAGGGAGCTGAGCAGAGGTAATCCTCCTGAAAAAAAATCTGATCCTCTCCTTGTCAAGGGAAAACTATACAATTACTAAGAAAACTTAGTTAAAAATTTGTTAAATACTATGTACATTCCAGGAGCTATGTGTATGTTTGAACTGTGGAAATGCAGTACAGATGTTAAAAAGTAAATATTTTTCTAAGGAAACAGCAGATGGGAGGATTAGACACCTTCTAATAGTGTGCAGTTTTCCTGCCTTTGCAGAAAATGAAGCAAAACTTGTTTGTATTTGAAAGAAGATGGTGTCCATTTAAGGCTACACACTATATGGCAATATTAAATAATCCATTTTTACTGATGAATAAAGTCAGTAAAGCAAAGGATCAGTCTGGTCCTTTTGTTTTTCTAAGTCTGTAGGAGGGATGCTGCAAATTCTGTTCCACTGGGCTGTTCTCATGATTTGATCATGTCATTATCCACTGCCTTTGTCGTTTGCAGAAAGGTTAATGAGTACCTTAAAGACGTGGAGGGAATTTGTGCTAAATGTGGGATATGAACTCAAATCTTAAACCTGTATCTCTGCTGTTTTAAGCTTATAATTTCTCTAGTATATGTTAAAAAATCTGTTGAATGTTAAATCTGGCATCTGTGCTTAGACAGCATACAGTGATTCTAAGAGGGAAAAAAAAATGACATTATGTTGTTCTACCAATGACCAGGCCCAACAAAAATGATACAGCCAGCAGAAAGAGAATCCAATACGCAGACTGTATTGTAGACAAAAGTGTTATGATATGAATGATCGCTGGGAGTACAAACAGGTCAACCGGCTGGTACATAATCGATGCCACCCCCAACAACCCCACAAAAGATGTGACTCGGCCCACAACAGGTGGTATAAACAGAGAACTGAGGTTGCCCATAGTGGGCATGGGAAACAGCCAAACCAGCCAGTTAAAGACATAAGAAAAAGGTGCCCACATGGCGACTTTCACCCGATCGACCCGCGTTCACAAAGGTCTAAACAGACCAGGGCCCAGCTCCAAGGAGAGTCAGGAGGTCTTCCATGAACCAGGAAGCTCTGTGGAGTGCACTCCACAGACAGACACTCCTGACTCCCTGCGAGTGGCCCCAGCTTTTATCCCCAAGCAGACACCTGACCTTTGTCAACTCAATGCGGGACC
>NW_008626184.1:72909-84593 GCF_000691845.1 Merops nubicus
GCCCGTGGGTCTCATTCCGTGTGTGCCTCTCCCTGCGGGCCCGGCCGCACCCTGGGGGGAAGCTTTAAGGCAAACTCACCACCTCTGTATGAAGGGCTGTGGGAATCACCCATATGTCAACCTTAATTCGGGGGCTCGGGGTTCAAACCTCAGCATTTCATATGTTAAAAGGGATTTTAGTTATTCACCTTCTCTTAAAAATCAAGCCATTACAGCTTGCTTTAAAAAATTGTGTTCCTTCTTTCCCAAGTTTGAAGAAAAATCCTTTTTTGCTTTTTTTTTTCCTTTTTCTTAAAGATGTAATACATATTACAACTTCCTCAGTATTTCTTAAATGGGCATTTAAACATAGCAAGGCCTCAAAACCTCAAATGGAGATGAACTTGAAATCTCTATTACTTTTGGTCATTGGTTGAAATTTCTTGATCAGTCTATTGTTATCTTTCCAGTGATGAATTGCAGGCCTATGAAATGTGATATTTTGTTTTCAGACCTGGACTGAAGTGTCTGGCTGAGGCGCTTTCAGCGTGAAATGCAGTTTTGCAGTCTCTTTGCTCAAAAGAGATCAAGGACAGAATAAGTCCTGAGGGCAGTGACTTTCTCACCTTCCTGAAGCATGTTGATGGGAAGCAGGAAGAGTTTTTGCATTACTGCTGCATCTGTCCCAGTTCTGCAGCCCAGCACACCTGTGAGCCCTGTGCTTTATAAGCACTGCAAGAGAGTAAAATGTCTGCTTGGTTACCTGCTGCCAGCAAGCACGTACCAGGCCAGCTTGTTGTCACTCACCCTTTGCTCTTATCGCAGCATTTCTACCGCCTCTTTGGTTATGGATTGGAGTACTTTATGGATCCTAGACAAAGGGCAGGCAGATGCTATCATGTATATATTATCTGCCACACCCAGCAAACCCTGCAGCAACCATAGCATTATAACCGGGGCATCTGGGACTCTTTCTCCAATACCTCCATCTCTTCCCACTCCCTTACAGTCTTTTTCAGTCACTGCTGTGTATCTTCATTTCTTCTTCACAGGGTGACAGGAGTAATGGCCCTATCTCATATTTCATGTTTCCCACCTCAGCTACAATCTGGGGTTCAAAGTGCAGTCATGCATGTGAGGCATCTCATTGACTTCTTGGAGCACCTCTCACATGCTTCAGTTTGCAAGACTGTAGACTTGTACCGAAGGACAGAAATTAAATCAAAGCACTAAGGTGTTCATACTGATAAGGCTGATGAAGGTTTTGTGTATCTGGAGTTGCCAAGAATGATCTTTCAGACAGTACTGGGAAAATGTGCGTATCTATGCAGGAAAAGCTAAGAGATATATGATGGAGCTCCTTCAGAGGGCCTTTCAAAAAATGGTAGCTTTGCCCTTTTCTGGGCAGAACAGGATGGGTTCAGATGCTCCCTACAGCAGTGTTAATCCACAGGAAGTCATTAGGCCAACAGAATGCCTGCAGAGTTACAGGGAGGAAGGACTTAAATGCTTCTGTCAGTACAGTTTGCTTGTATTTTCCTCTTGTTTTCACCAGCTGGTGTGAGAAGCAGAGATGGACATTTGGCTTTGCAGATCTACAGCATATGAGAAACATCTTTTAATTGAGAAGGGTGGGATTTGTACTGCTGAAAAAGGCTTTTTTCATCCAGAGTAAAAATAAACGAACTGACATGCTCAGTTGTTGGTAATGTCAAGGGTCTTAGTGACTTTTTAAAATTGTGTTTATATGGTAAAATCAGTCACTTAAAATACTGTTTATCAAAAATCCAGGCCAAAAGATGGCTTAAGGACTCTTTCAAATAATGTTTGCAGTAAAATTTCTCTGAAAATCTGGAGGAAAAAAGAACTTAAAGGGAAACATATCTTTGTTAAAGAAACCTCCCCATCATCAAAGGGAGGATTCCTGTTGGTTGGTTTGGTGGGTTTTTTGGGGGGTTTTTTGTTTTTTTTTTTTTTTTTTTTTTTTGTTTTGGTTTTGGTTGTTGTTAGTTTTTTTTTCCTTTTAGGAAGCCATACTTAAACCTCCTTGTAGGTGCTGGTTGTTGTGGCTACTAACTAGTTTTTCCTGTTCTTGATACTGAAGGGGAGGGAGTGGCCACAGCTCTGTTTTACATGTCCATAAAAATAGCAGCATCAAGAGCTCATTGTGCTTTGAAGGTGGGATTCAGCAAACTCTGGTCTGTGTCACGGAGCGTTGTGGTGGCTTGACCAGTGCGGGTGAAAAATGGAGGGGAAGGAAGCCAAAAAAATAAGTGTGGTTGTTCCTTATAGGGGCCTGGGTCTCTTGTGTCTCTTCTACAACCTAGACCTGGCGCATCCCATCATAAATTTTTTGCCTTCATGATGGCAAAGGGGCCCTTTGCTTGTTATCCAGAGAGAACTTCAAACACTGAAAATCCTATTTATGCCTGTGGTAATTCCCTGTAGGCAATAACGTCAGTGCTGGCCACTTGTCCCAGCCTGATCCTGTGCTAGTAATGAGTATTCGCAGCATGCATTTTGATGTCTGATTAAATCTTTCTGAAAGGCCATCTGTTGGAGGAGGATGTGGCATAAGCTTTAATACTTTTTATACCTAGTGTTCAGTACTGCTGTTTCATGACCTTAGGCATAAAGTTTGTCCCCTGGTTAGTTAGCGTCTCTCCTGATACTTGGATTAGAGAAAATAATTTGGTCTAGCCCGTTGCAACCTGTTGGGTCACTGTGTATCTCTGGGGAAATGTTCCTGGGTGTTAGGTCACAGAAGTTACACATACCTGATGAGACTTTGCTGAGCCCTGTGCTAAGAAAAAGCTATCTGTTTACTGGGAAGGGAGTAAAGCATCTCTAGCTGGCTTTCTTTTATAGAACTTGAGGCAGAATCTGATGTAGTCATGTATCTGTTGCTACATGCCAAATCAGTAAGTAATTTGGCCTTTCTGCTGCATGTTCTCATCTGTGCAAAATACCCAGCCTGAGCAGTATTACATCTGTCTTTCAGGATCATTTTCCTATAGGCATGGAAGCAGAGTTTCCCTTTGCAATTCCCTCAGTGTAAAGTAAATCTTCTCCAGTGCGTCTTTTCCTGCTTCCTGCCATTTGCTCTCCTTCGTGGTACAGTCTCAGATTCATCCCTTTGGCTGAAAGGAAAAAATGTCACCCTGAAGTTTTGCATATTCCTTTTCTCTTGTAACTTCCCTCTCTTACAGTTACTCTTCTCTTCGGTACGTGACCCTTGTGGTCTGTCCCTCCCAAGTTTCTCAGAAGATCTGACTTTAGGTCACTGAAAACCCATCCTTTTCCTGCTTTATCTGTCATCTGGTCTTCATCCAGGGTGTGGGGTTTTCAAATCAGCAAACAAAGGGAATCTTGCCATAAAATGAAATAATCTGGAGATTAATTTTCTGCATACCAGAGTGATGGCCTTTAATGCCAAGGTGGGATATAAGATGTAATCCTCATTTATGTAGCTGCCTTTTTTTGTTACTTACTCTTTATCTAAATCTGCAAGGAATCTATTGCCTGGGACTTTTATGTGTTTATTCTACCTTGCCATTCAGAGCAATAGCATGTCTGGATACTTTACCCCCTCTACAAAGAAACTTTCTTCTGTCATATGTGAGTAGAGCATAGCATCTAAATTCTTAATTTAGGAAAAAAATCACAGATTTACTAACCTAATTGCAATAACAGAGCTTCCCTTTTCTCTATAAATTTTAATATTTTTAGTTTGGTCTTCCATATTTAATTCTTTCCTTTCTTGTCTTTTTTTTTTTTTTAATTTATTTTGTTTTTATCTATTTTTTTTGCCTTTTATCTGTTATTGCTTCACCATCCTTCTTCCCCGAGTTGTTCCCAGAGCTATGAGGGGAGTTGTAGCACTTGTGGTATTAGTGGGTGATCTTTGAATTTGTCTCGGTTAGTCTCTCTGTGTATCTATTTGCCTACAGTGACCTCGCTCACCCCCATGGATTGTCTTCTTTTTGCAATACAGTATGACCTTTTCTGAAGCAGTTATGAAAAAGCCATTCCATGATATTTCATTCTGGTTCAACTGTCTTGTCCATTTGTTGGCATGTTTTGATCTCTGGAGGTTTTTCCCTTGACCTATCTCAACTGTTGGTATCTACTTTGCACTCCTTTGATATTTCTCCCTTTCTCTCGTGTCTACTTACTTTAGCAGACCCATACTCCTGCTTATAAGAGACACTGACAGCCTGTCTTGCCAATAGGAGAACCATTTTTGTGGCCAGCATTTGGATGCTAAGTGCATTGAAGTTGCTCTTTCTTTGAACCTGATGGAAAGTCAGTCTGACCATCTGAATGCACAAAGGTGACCAACTTTGTTTGCTGTGGCAATCCTTTCCTTCCCACTATGCCCAGGCTGCCCTGGGGGCTGCCTCTCCCTGCCCAGCCTGCTGGAGCCAGCAGAGCCAGAGGCCTTTGATAGACCCCATCCACTCATGACTTTATCTGGATTTTGAGGATAATTTAACATTAGAGTTACTTATTATGGAAAACAACAGATTGTCTGTCACTAGATTGTCTCACCTGAGCAGAGGCTTTCTAAAATGTGGCCTCAATGTCAGCAGGCTGCAAGGGAGGAATCCCTGTGTGGCGTCACTGAAGAGCAGCCTGAGTGATTGCAGTGATTCCTCTCCCTGACTGAAAATCCACCTAGGAAATCGTACATCCATGGCAGCCTTGCCCTGGCTTCACAGGCTGTGACTGTGCAGGGTGTTCTCCACTTTCTTCACAGCGACTACCATTCATTTTTCCCTCCCATTGGGATAAGCAAGCTGTATCTAAGACAGACTAGAGGGAGCTGAGCACCTCCTCTCTCTCTTCAGCAGAAATGTACACTTTTTAATAATGTAATCTCAATTAAAAACATACCAATTAAAATGGGCTTTTTAGTAGGTCTCTGGGGAGAGTGAGCCGTAATTCACATTAAAATGTAAAGCTTTAGAAGCAGGGAGAGCTAGGTGCATTGCAAGTGCCCAAATATTCAGTGATTTTAATTACAATGGAAACTTGATAAATTGCTTTGTGCCACAATCCATTATTAACAGCTTAATGAATATCACTGCTGCCTGTTTTAAACTACTCCATGGTGAAAATTATCAGTATTTCAGTTGCAAATTCTGGTTTTTTAGTGTATTTCTGACTTAGTCCCTTAAAAAGGGGAGGAGGGTGAAAGGCTGCAGACTTGGCTTTGGATCTGGGTAACTTCTGCTGGCTGCAACATCCCAGGAGAGAGATAGGAGAAAAGATAGAGCTTTTGTGTTTCACCAGTATTGGGATTGCCCAGGGGTTAAATCTGCTCCTTGGCAGTTATTATGGCTGTAATTGTGCTAATGTTAAGATATTTATATATATATTTGTAGTGAACTGGTACCTTCCTCTGTCCTCCTCTTTCAAAGCAGCTTAGTATTTCAAGGAGAAAGGTTATTATTAGGAGAGTTATTATTTTAGATGCTAACACCAGGTATAGCTGGCTTATAGATGTGTCTTATTGAAGCGTTAAGATGTAGGGATTTAAATAGCCATGATCTGCCTTCTGTGAGATTTATTATTTATTGTGGATGTTCTGTTTCCACTTTATCATGTGGTCTGACTGGGGGGGGTCATGGTCCCCAAAGTGGGGTTACTGCCAGGTGTTTGACAAGATTTTGACAAGATCTGAGTAAGGTGCAAGGTAGATCTCAGGACAGAAATGACTGGGAACTGCTCTTTTGATTCAAAGAAGTCACAAGCATGTATATGGGATAAACATGATTTGTCTGAATGTAATTAATGTCTTGAGATTTGCTGTTATTATGCTGATAATGTTTTTCTGGAAAATGACAAAAAGCGTATTCACTTTCCCCCTCTCAGAAATGGCAGCATTACTCATATTGATGTTAACTTGCACCCTGCCAATTACACAGAACTCTCCTAGTTCATTACATCAATAATTACACATAGGATTTTTTTTTCTCTTCTGAAAAATCTTTCATTGACAGAAGAGTAATGATGCCTGTAAGTTGCTTTTAGTATTGCTCAGTCAGGGATACGTAAGATGTGGGAGATGCCCTCATATTTTTGGAAAGAAAGACAGCTGGTATTCTGGCATGCTGTTAATATTCATGTGTTTCCGAAGGGGTTTTCTTGTTTGTGGTGGGGTTTGTTTGTTTGTTTATTTTTTTTAAATTCAACTTTAGGAAGCATTCCAGACCACGGGGCTGCCTGACTGTCATTTTTCATGCATCCCTGTACTGGCAGAGGTCAAAGCGGCATTAAATATATAAAATACCATCTAATTTTTCTTTTGTTCTTTAATTCACATGCACACGCTTCTTCTGTGTATTTATCAGTGTGGACAAAGTTCCTATATTTGCAGGGTAATAGCTGTGTAAATATTAGAAAGTCATACTGAAACTCTGTGAAGGAAAGGAGAGCAGTGGGAGAATCCTTCCTGCTGCTGAGGAGCCATCTATTGGATAAAACCCATAATTGAACTGAGCATCCATGAAACTGCAGAGGATAACACAATTTGTTATTGGTCACTGGGTAGCTGAAACTAATCCCTTCCTGCTCTTCTCAATGCTGCTTTCACCTACTATGTTAGAATCCTGTACCCCCCTCGTGCAAAAAAATGGAGAGTAAAATGTAGAGGTGATTTATGTACTATAGGTAAAAGCCAGTTTAATATAGCTGAAGATCCAGGATAAATCCTAATGTAGGGTGCAGGTGTGATCATGAATGGATAAGCCAGCAGTAGGGTTGCCTGCCAGCAGTGGAGAGCAGAGAAGTAGAAGAGACAAGTGGTTTTTTTCCCCATATTGTTAATAAAGAACATAAATAACATTAACTGTACTTTTTTTTTTTTTTTTAATGGTACATGTCATTTATGTCAGTCTCACAGCCATAATTATTTTAGTTATTTTTTTTTAAAAAATATTTATCTAGAATTGCTCAAGGCCATCACAAAACCAAATAATGTGGTGTTCCTTCCCTCAAAATGTATACAAATGATATGTGATGTGATGCAGAAAGAGAAATTCCTAAACCATGGGGAGAAATGAGGGAGGACAAAATGTGAATAGTAAATTACCAGGATAGCCCTGAAGCGTCCTGGTGGCTCTTCGAAGTGAGTGATGGGGCCTTGCAAGCATTTTAAAGACAGCATATGGGTCAGGAAGAACAAAGGATAAAAAAGCAGTAATAAGATGCCTGTGCATTTTCTTGTGTGTCAGGCAACTGCTAAAACCAGCACCGATTATTACTCAGGAATTAAATTTAAGGAAATACAACTATAATCTGTGACAAATAGGAAAGGAACAGAAGGCAGCCTTTAGTCAGTGGTTTGAGTCAGCAGAGGGTCAAGCTTCTGGGTGTCAGATACTTAGGCTGAAGCACTCCCTTCCTGCATCCTCCCTTCCTCCTGCAAACAGGGGAGGAGAGGAGTGTATCGGATGGTTTACTGTGGGGACAGATAAGCTTGGGGAGAAGGATGGGTGCATACAGGGTGCAGCAGGGTGGTCAGCTTGCTGCTGATTTGGGAGGCCACGGTGGCTGCATGGGGGGCCTACCCTAAGCTGTTCTTCCTCCCAGCACCCAGTTATTTTTTCTTTTGCTGTATTTGCCCACTGTGTATTTTGATAACCTCACTCCTCTGCCTCCAAGCAGCAAAACATGTGTAGGGCAGGAGAAGCTCAGCTACCACACACACAAATCCAATATTTATTGTTTGTACTCTGATAATGCCAGGAGTCATTACCAGAGTGTTATCATTCTAAATGTTTTACAAATATAGAATAAGGAGGTTGCGGTTGGCTGTTATTTGCTAGCAGTATCTTTTGCTCACCAGGATGCAGGGATTGGGCAAGCTGAGTGGGGCTCTTTAGCCATTGCGTTTTGGGCTGTTTTTTGAGCCTTCCCCACATGCGTGTGTGGTGAAGGGAGCTGTGGTGGTTACAGTATTGTACTATGCTCTGGGCTGAGGCTGCCAGCGTAGTGTGGCAGAGCTGCCAACCAGCTGCCACGAAGTGCATGGCACTTGTTTGTCATTAGACTGAATTTCAGTGAGAAATTTAGTGCTTCCCTTAGACACCCAACTCTTTCTGCTCTGCCTGGTACTGGAAGGAAATGCCCCATAGTCAGAGACAATGGTCAGTTCAAAAGGGGTGTAAATAGACCAGGCTGCAGGTAACCCATTGTTTTTACAGTGGAGAACTACTGGGAGGGTTTCCAGCTCTCTAGGAAAGCCATAGGTTTCTCTGTGGGCTCACATAGTTAATGAAACAGTCAAATAGGTGTGTGTCTTATTTTTTCTCTTCCATAATTTAGTCTCTCTTCATCCTACATATAACTTTGGCCAAGTTATGCTTCTGGCTAGGATCTTTGCAGCTCACAGTCAACAGGTCCACACGCTAAAAACAGCCTCCTTCTACAAGAACCACAAAAAGCTATATTAAGCTTGTCTCAGCTAGAAACAGTTCTTTTCTCTTCTTCCATTTGCTAACAATTAGATCTGAAATTCAAATTTATTTTCTTCCCTGGACTGTGTGGGAACATCTCGAGGCTGTTGTCTTTCAAGATGTGAGCCCTCTAGTGCCACTTGCAGCAGATTAAGCTGGATGAAGATGGGGCCCTAACAAAATCTTGGTTTTAAGATTTCCCTCCAGCTTAATTTTCAGGTCTTATTTAGGCTTGTCCATGCCCCTGTAGATTACTAGTACTCTAACTTCACATTTTGAGGTTCAGAAAAGTGCAAAATTTTTGAGGAAGAACGTAGCAGTACCTGAGCACTCTTCACCTCATGAGTGGAGCCACTACTATGTGAAAGTAGTTTTGTACTTTTCAGCAGTATGATTTTTCTGTTATCATCAGCCTGCTTTGTTAAAGACCTGCTGAAGGGAGATATATATATATCTATGTATATACACACACATATAAAAGTACAGGTTGTGGAGCCTTGGATACTACAGGTGTAAATGGGTGAAATCCAATAGTCTATCTGCAGTCATTCACTGGAGGAGGGGAAACCTGTCCAGTGACAAAAGTGGTTCAGTGCTGAGTGGACTGCCTGGGGAGGCTGTGGCGATCTTGAGTTGGGTAAGGTTTTTAAGAACAGGTTAGACAAGCAGCTGTCAGTGTTGGTTTGGCTGATGCTGCCTTGTGGCGAGGGGGTGGAGTAGTTAACTTGCCGAGTTCCTTCCAGGCCTCTTTCCCCTATGTGATGGTGCTTTTGCCTTAAACTCTTTGAGTCTGTGTAAATCTGTTTTCATCCTAGGTCTTAAAGGGTTTTCCAAGATCATCATTAGCTTTTCCTCACGGGGTTTTATGAGGTTTAATGCGTGTTGTATCAATTTTACAGATGGAGAAGCTGCACCAGTTATGTTTTAAAAGCAAAAAAGGGGAGTACAGCTTTAAAACATCTAGCTTCTATGGAGATCAGTGCTTTAACCAATCACAGAATCATAGAATCCTTTAGGTTGGAAGGGACCTTCAAGATCATCAAGTCCAACCATTGAGCCATTAGGGCTCTAAAGTCCTCTGCTAAAACAGATCAGAATCTGTCAGGGTTGGAAGGGACCACAAGGATCACCCAGTTCCAACCCCTCTGCCATGAGCGGGGACACCTCCCACTAGATCAGGCTGCCCAGAGCCTCATCCAGCCTGGCCTTAAAGACCCCCAGGGATGGGGCCTCAACCACCTCCCTGGGCAACCCATTCCAGGGGCTCACCACTCTCATGGTGAAGAACTTCTTCCTCACGTCCAGCCTGAATCTGCCCACTTCCAGCTTTGCCCCATTCCCCCTAGTCCTGTTGTTACCCGATAGCCTAAAAAGTCCCTCCCCAGCTTTCTTGTAGGCCCCCCTAAGATACTGGAATAATTCACATCAACCACTCTGCAGAGTTGGTGGCAAACTCAGCTAATAAAATCCATGTCATACTTGAATTTCCACTTACTCTTGTTTTTTTTTTTATTTTTTATTTTTTAAAAGAGCAGTGGTCACATTGAGAAGATGTGTTTTGTTACAATGTTTAATGCTTTACATGCTGAGGTGTTTTCATCAATTTTCTGATATCCTTTCCCCTTCTGGGCCTGCTCAGCATTTCATGTAGCATTTTTGCAACATTATTCTAGGGACACTTCTTTTTTTCTCTCAGGTAGAAAGCAAAAGCATTGCTGTGGCTTCTCACATCAAATGAAGTGTCTTTGAATACTCAAAGTGTTCCCTCATTGCTGTCAGCTACTGCCAGAAACTTTCATAGGAGTTTAGTGACAATAATATAGGAAAATATCCGAACAAGTCCAAAGTTATACAAAATCTTCTCAGTCTGGGATTTCTCTAAAAATGTTAAGATCAGCCAGGCTGGCAGAATGCTGCTCCACTTTCCAAGTGGACAGTCAGTGAATATGTTGGGGTTTTTTTTCTTCAAATTTTCTCAGGCTTTTAATGCAAGTTGTATTGCTTTGTAAGATGTGCCTCCCTCAGACATTCAGCCCGTCTACAATAGAAACATTACAATGGTTTCACCAGCTGATGTTAACAAATGTAAACAAAAGAGGGTTTTTTTGCCAGACTGAAAGCTTCCCAGCCACTTTCCAACAACAGCCATTCCCTGCAGCTCAGCAGACTCGGGTCTTCTCAGAACTGAGCATCACCTGTGAGAGCACCATGTTCTCACATTTCAGTCACACAAATTTGAGGGCTGTCAGCTCTGGCCTCTCAGTTAATTCCAGCTTCTGGGTTCAAGCACAAGGCAAAAGGACAATCTCTCTGGGACAGGATGTATTGGCAGAGAGACTGGCTTTTTTTATGATTTCACTGAGAAACCAAATGAAACCTGTAAGTGTTGTGGAGAGGTTGAATTTGATCCTTTCAAAGTAGTTTGGCAAAATGGTAGTTTTAGTGGGACTATATTTATGTTTCTCTTTCAAAAGGATCTAGGTAGCTACTGCAGTGCTTTACTGACAGCTTCAGCATGACACAGGTTTGTCTCACCTAAAAAGATGCTTGCTAAATTAAACTTAGAAAAAGTGACCTGGATATAAACCAATGTAACAATGTTTGTACAAGTTTGTAGGAAACTGAAATGAGATGTGAGCTTTCTATCTGTTAGATAAGGATTCTGAAGCTTAGCTTCTGCTTTTTTTGACCTGCCATTAGAGAGAGAAATGCTAGGAGGGTCTGCATGGTTTATTATATGTGGTATTTTATTGATAGCATCACATTTGCATGACTTCTGCACCACAGCAAATGCTTTATGGAATACCCACCAATTATGTCATCTAGTTTGATTTGTTTTTTCATCTTTGAGTTGCTTTTGGTAGTTGTGGGCTCTTTTGAACTCAGAATGTGAGCTGAACTATCAGAGAGGTGCAAAACTTGAATATTGTTTGCAGAAAACACAACTGAAATCACAGCCTTAAGAACAAAAATTCCAACTGATAGACATCTGGTAGTTTTCCTTAAGTAATTTTTGACTTTGCCTTGCAGGAGAGTCGAATGACTCAATTTCTTTACCAAAAGTATAACCCAAGGGTTTCCTTGATTTCCAGTGCAGTGTTGAATTTGCCAAAAGGTCAGTTGTTACATCAATCTTAGAGGTGAAAACACAGTACCCTGTTTAGGATGGAAAGAGCTAGAGACACGCCTCACGTCCTCCCCCCCCCCCCCGGGTTCTTTGCCTCCTTGGAGAGCGGTCCCGGT
>NW_008626184.1:84624-181433 GCF_000691845.1 Merops nubicus
CCCAGGCTTCTTGCCTCCTGTGAGAAGAGTCACGATCCGTCCAGCCTGTGAGTGATACGTCTCTCTTCTTCTGGCAGCTGCAGAAGTTAAAAGCAGTGATTTGAGGAGGGGTGATAGCTCCTGCTGGATCGGCCTCCCCCAGTATAGCACACATCTCTTCTTCCAGCCTGTAGCACGTAGCTCGTTACGGTTCTGTGCAGAATGATTTCTCTGCATGGCCAGGTGATGTTTAAGGAGACTAATGAGAGAAATGATACGGCCCAGAACACTGGTGTCAGGAAATATATTGCAAGGTGTCTATCTTGGGGAAGCTGAAAGCAGGGCTTGTCTTATTATATATTTCAGAGGGGATGTCTGTGTCACCACGAAGTTAGACATGCACCCTGTCCTGTACTGCATTCAAATTAGGGTTTTTTTTTTTTGAATAGTAGCTTTCCATTCAATTTTCATTGGCTTAACGATAGGCTCCATGTTGTACAGGGACAAAACAAGAGTCGGTCACATTGGCACACCATTCTTTTGAAGCAGGAACTTGTTTCTGAGGCCATTGTAACATAACTATGCTAGTGTCAGAGGACAGGAGGAAGGTTATTATGGGCTTCTGCTTTCTGTGAGGAAAATCAAACAAATGTCCTCAATGGAAAAAGGAAGCCAGCAGCTGTATGTGATGACCAGAGAATGTTTTTGTGCAGTGACATTGTCAGTACCTGGTCTGTTTTCAAACTGAAAAAAAATGCCTTTTTTTATCTTTTTTTCTCCTGCTGTCAACTGAAGTGGAGAAACTCCCCCCGTGAATTTTCATGAGATACCTTTTCCTCATTTCTAGCACTTAACAATCCAATTATATTTGGTTTTATGCTCGTGTTTGCCTCTATTGCCATTGTTAGGTTTTTGAGTCAGAGAGATTTTTCCATCCTGATGGTGCGGAAGAAAAATATGTTTCATTATGACTGGTTATAACCCTGCAAATCTTTTTTCTCGCTTGGGTTGATGACTATTTTTTTATGTTGCATTTTGTACTGATGCCTAAAGTGAAGTAGAATGAACCACAAGAAAGAGAAGCTTTACTAAAATATAGCTCCTTCCACTGTGTAGAATTATCTTGAAAAAAAACTTGAATCTTTCTAAATCTATGCTTTTTTCCCCCCAATATTATTCAAGTAGTATTTACAAATGAATGTTGCTTTTGTAGGGATTGTTTATGAAGCCATTGCTCTTAGCATTCCCTGCTTACCTGTGAACAAATCACATGGCACAGATAAGGTATCTTGTTGTTTCCCAATAGGGTGACCTTATAAACAGATTCTGCAACAAGACAAGCTTTTAAATTCCTAACCAAATATATTATGTGAGTAATAAGAAGAGCTCCTCAAAATGGCCACAGAGGCATTTCAGAGCACATTTGTGGGAATATTCACTTGTGCTAGCATTCATTAAGTTTGCTTTCAGCAAAAATTCTCATGAATGAAGTTTTATTCACTAGTCATTACAATTATTACTATGCTACCACGGCAATAACCAGATGCTTTATATAAGGCCGGGACCTGATTTTGTTTAAGGCTGGAGAAACATATTAGAGGGTCTCCAGAGAGTCTGTTGTCTAAATATAAGACCAGTCTCAGCTAACAGCTCATGACTGGGAGCTGCAAACCCTCAGAGAGCAGTGGGTTTGTTTACAAGGAAATTCACAGCTAGAGAAAGATGAATGCAGAACCATACCAAATGTTATACCACTCAAACTCTGGTGTGTTACAGTGTCACAACTCCTCTGAATATGAAAGTCATACATTACACATTTTTATGTTATCAAGGTAGTTTAGGTGATAATGGCAAGTCATACAGGTAGAAGGGAGTAGCTCTACAGATGCAGTTCATTACCATACTGGACCAGTTTATCCACTCACTAATGAGCACACTGGAACTGGACTGTTTCAGGGGTTTAAATTTTGAAAATGGCCTAACCCAAATATGTGTACCAGGAAAATACCTGAAGGATAGGCTATGCCAAAGAGTTGGATTCTGAGTTGTGCAATACAGGGACTCCTGGAATGTGAATAAAGCCCTTCCTGGAAAAGTTAAATGTGATTTCTAGCTATGCACAGCTGAAGTGTGCGTGAAGCCTTCTCTTCTCCTGTCTAGAGGAACATTAAAGAGCAGAGGTATCCTCTTGTGCTGGAGGAGGATAACTGTGGCAGGGCAGTTTCAGCTTTTGGCTGGCTGTATTAAAAATGAGAGATCAAGGAATCATGGCCAATTTGAATGCGGATATTGTGCCCAAGTCTAGGCACAAGGAAGTGTTTTCAGAGCTGAAGCTCATTTGCTGAGCACGACGTGTCCAGTGTTGCTTTGTGTGCTTTCCCTTGCTGGGGAGAAGCATGTACCCTGTGCCTTGGAGGTGGTGCAGTTTGGCTGGCCGATTTGTGGAGTCACTCAGTGTGCAGTGAGTGGCACTGGCTACTCTCTGGAGAATTGATTCTTGGGTGTACCAGGGTGCAAGATACACCAAGGTCATGGGTACAAGTTGCATAATATATCTGTGGAAAATGAAGCAGTTCTGTGGGGTGGAGGGAAGGAGCTGTTAAAGAGGCAGTGTGCCAATCGCGTGCATTACTCAAACCTCAAAATAACCATTCCTCTCTCCCTGTAGATCAGTCAGAACAGTTTGTTGGCAGCAGAGCTAAGTACAGGACACTAAGTATTTCTCCTCTTCTGTTGTCTCACTGCTCTCTTTTCCCATATTGTATGAAAAAACAAAAAAAAACAAAAAAAAACTTATTAGTCCTTCCTTGCAATTACCTTGTCTCCCTGTCCTTTCCTCTGGCTTTTCCTTGTTCTGCTTCATCACTCAATCATTCAAATGATTTCTTCTTAACAGATAAATGCAGTTTTACTGCATTTTTTTCTTCTCTTGGGGAAAGACTTGGTCCCTTCTTTTGTCCATCCCACAGCACAAGTTGTCATGTTCTGGCACTGCAGTCACTCCTAAGTCCTTGAGCTATCATGTATTCTGTTTGTGTTTGAGGAATTGAAAATCAATCACGTAGCCTTATGGCTTAGGTTCAGCACAATTCTATTATGCCCACTCCCAAAAGTCAATTCAAACCTTTTGGGTTATATTTCAAAGCCTAATCAAGCTTGCTGTCCAGAGTGGTTTAGAGTCAACTCACTCTTGTCCATAGGTCTGTTTATTAGAGTTTTTCTGTCAGAAACAGGCGTGGAAAAAAGCAGTTTTCATAGCAGTAGAATCATTCAGTGGGCATTTTTCAAAGACAAGCCACTCAAACAGGTTTTATGGTAGAGGAATTCTTACTGTTGTAATGAATTTCTGCAAACATGTTTAAATTGTTTGGGGTTTTTTTGTTTGTTTGGTTGGTTTTTTTTAATGCTATGTTGGTACAGGTGTTCACAACTCTCCTTTCTCATAAAGAGATGCAACAGTTTACTGGCATCAGTTTCTAGTCCTGTCTTGATAAGATGGCACAAAAATTATTGCAGGTGCAGCTATAAACCTAGGTGTTGACTTTCATGCTTTGGACCATGTCAACAAATAATGATGGCACCTGCAAGCAGATGGGCCAAATCCTACAAGCATCATTTGTGCCACCTTCACTGGGCAGGTGCACTCACGTGAGACCGTGCATTGATTATATCAGTCCTCTTATGTTCAGCAAGGGCCGAAAACTCATCCTGAGGATGAAAGAAGCTCTGTAGGGAGCCAGCCATTAGCAATCCTCTGTGAAAATATCTATCTGTTGAATACTGGAGGCAGACCAGTCTCATCCCACTGAGAAGAAAGCAGTGACTGGCTCATAGTGCTGGCATTTCCAGCTGGTTTCTAGAAGTCTCCTTGTTCAGGGAAAGGCTGGTAGCCATTCTGTGGGAGCCAGGTGGGCAGTATAAATAGGAAACAGCTCTCTCCTCCCGTCTCCTGGGGGTAAAGGCATTGCTCTGTGACCCATTCTTTGTGCCTCTTCTCGTCCTGTATTCTGCAGAGGCGCAGAGATTTTCTTCAGTGGATGCTGGACTCCTGTGGCTCAGCTGAGTCCCTGGCAGCTGGGCGTCCCGAGGCGCTGGGTCCCTCTGCTGCTGCCAGCACCCCGGCTGAAAAGTGTCAGCAGACGCTGACAGAGGATGAGATAGCAGGCCAAGCTTTTCTCTTCCTGATCGCTGGGTATGAGACCACCACAAGCACACTGTCCTTTGCCACATACTTGCTAGCCACCAACCCAGAGTGCCAGGAGAAGGTGCTTCAGGAGGTTGATGAGTTCTCAGGAAAACACGTGAGTACTACTTGCTGGTGTGGAGATTCTTGCAGAGAGCAAGGCGATGCGAATGTCATCATGCAACTGTGGCACCTGCATGAGCCCTGTTTGTCTCCATTATTTATGCATATATTAACTTTTTATTAAGATTTCCAGTAAAAAAATTAAAATTAATCTATATTGTTTAGGGGTTTTGAAAACTGTTAAACAATGTCACTTTACAGCAACTGAAGAGATGTTCCAGAAACTTTGCGTCATAGTGAAAGCTTAATCTTTACAAAATATTTTAGATTATTGAAATAAACCAGCTGTGGACAGACTCTAAAACTACACATTTCTATTTTTTTTTTTTTTTCCTCTTGTCCAGATACTTTTATTGGGTTTTTGTCAATTTGATTTACTGATCTTTGTAAGGACATTAGCAGCATTCTTACAAACCATAAACTGCAAAGTTTTGGTTTAAATGTTCATACTTCTTTTTTTTTTTTAATTCAGCAGCAGAATATATGTGTATGCTTAAAAAAAAAGATCACGATATCTAATTCTCTTATACTTTGTTCAGATTAACTTCTCCTTCACTGCCTGTATTTACCAAGGGCATTTATGTTTCCTGGATAACTGTTGAGAATATTTTGTATTTCTGTCACACCACTCATCAGCCATTCTTCCAACCCTACACTGTCTGCCCAGGTTAGTTATGAGAATTCATACTGAGGGTCTTTTGATTTTCATGAGTGTTTCTATAATCGATGATGAGAACAAAAAAAGAATTCAATAATTTTCTGCTTTGCTGGTAATAAAAAATTCTCAACTATGCAAAGTGTGCCTTTCAAAAGCTACCACTGCCCTCTTTTTGGTTGTGCCAGGATTTGTGTACACAGAAAATGTCTTCTTTTGTCTTGCATGATGAGATTCTGAGTGTGGTGGTTCTGCCTCTAAGGCTGCTTTTGCTCTGAGGGTGCAGCTGGATGACAGAAGTGGAAGTGAGGACTGCACAGTCTGATCCACAGAGCATTTTCTTGGTGCACGCTTCATACCTATGGTGTTAGTTAACTCAGTACAGTGAAACTGTTGATGTATTATATTCTAACCTATAGGGCTTGGGTTATATTATCAGGTTATTAGCTCTACAACATTCCAGCTAGAGTGTTTTGACTTGTTTCATTCAAATGCAGCAGACCTAATTATGCTCTGGTGTGCAGTGAGGTCAGCTGACTTCCTGACAGCCTACAAAGATCTGTAGGTGCAACTTGGCCTGGAGTATGTGCAGTTTACTCAATAATACTGGTGGCAGAGTTGCACATGGAAACCCATAGGAAACAGCCCCAAGGTTTATCTCCTCACCAGTTCCTGAAAACTGATGGCCTAAGAAACCAAAGTGAAATTGCTGGGAGAGGAATCCGATATGTTTGGTGCACAATGTCCTTCATATCTCTGTAGATGGGGATAGGAATTGGTAACTTTTCCATCTTAAGTGGAAAGCTGGCTGGCAGCAGTCACTAACTGGCCAATTGCTTACAGATTTCTCACGTAGGGAGACCATGTTTATGGCTATGTCTATGTTAACAAGCAGTGTGCTCCCATAGAGAGATTCGTCATCTAGCTCAAGTGGTAGTGAAGATTGTTGGGTACACACTGTACACACCTCAGGAGTTTATTTTGGGTTAGTTTGAGTCTGACCATGTGTACTAAATTCCTCTCAGCAGTGGGACTGTTCTTCTGGTTTAGTTCCTGTTAAGAGAGACCTTGCTATGCTTTTGGAGACTGCAGTGTGAAACAATGCAAGAGACTTGCATGTGAGCAGACTCCTAATCCAAGGTAGAGAGTTAAATGGACCCTGTGTTGTATGTGGTCTGAGTTTTCACTCACTGTTAATAATATTTCAACAACAGTATAATTTGAACTTGTAACACTTCACTCTTTTGGTTCTCTAACAGGAATATTTTGCTAATAATTTCAGCTTTTGCGGTATCTAGTAGAGGTTGTGGAACTAGGGACACTTGTGGCAGAGAAGTTAAAACAATGTAGAGAGATGGCACAAATTAAATTAATGGTTTTTGCAGGTCAGCACTGTACACAGTCTGTGTGATGCCTCAACCCAGACTGGTAGCCTCAGCTCAAACCATGCTGTCCCATGGCATATACTGACTGGCAGTTCCTTCCAGATCACTTCCCCATACTTTACTAGTCTCTAGGTTTAGCTTTGTATGATGCATATATGGCTGTATGGCCAAAGAGAAGAAGGAGAGAAGTATGACTATTCATCTGCTGTCTTTGCTGCCAGGGGATCCATAGACCTGTCTGTGCAGCCCCATGCTTCAAAAGATTTCCTATTACAAACAGTTCATGATTGGAGGTGGAGCAATGCTCTGCTCAGGAAGTCCATCCCAGAATAAAGGAAAGGGTGCAGCAGTTCAATCCTTTTAGTCACTGTAAGTACTTTTAGCCTAGAAAATAAGATCTGTGTGAATGGTTTGCAAGTTACAGGAAAAGCTATTTTAAAACTGGGAATATATACATGCCATATTCAGTTGTCATGCAAGGGAGAGGAAGGGAGGGGGCATAGCAGCTACAGGCTCACTGTTAGTTTTAAAGTCAGTTGTTTAGAAATTTGGTTAGGTTGTTGCTTGTGCTTAGCCCATCAGCTTCGCTCTTATCAAGGTGTTTTGCATTTTTTGGAAAGGATGGGCTTTAGAATGCCAAAACATGGAGAATGGTAGAGTAAGGTTGTTTTGCCAGGTGGTGGAAGACTGCTTTGATTTACAGATATGCAAGTGTTAAATACACTTCAGCCACATTTGCACTCAGGTAATTATAACTACAAAATGTTGTCCACCACGTCCCCCTTCCTTCCTCCAGCCATTTCAGTTGCCTCACGCAGCATGTTTTATTGCCCTAATCTGTGGTGTGGAGCTGTGTCTGATTTTACAGCAGCTGCTGTGCATCATCACAGAGATGGCTGTACTTTGGTGGTGGACAGAGTGATTTCTACACTCATTTACTAAAGTTTATACAGACATGTGAGAGCCATCTGAGAAAAGGAGCTATAAATGACAGGTGCAGTTCCAGGTTTTTTGGCACACCAGTCAAAAACTCAAAGCACAGTGACCTTGTGATCGTAAGGAGAGCCAGGTCAGTCCATTTGGGCATACAGCAGTATTTTGGTGGCTCTGGACATTGTACTTAAGGATATCCCTGAGTTTGCTCTGATATTCATCTGTCTTGCTTGTGCAAAGGGTGCCATAGCAGAATGGAACAGCATGATAGGGAAAGCGAAAGCCAAGTCACTGCTGTGTTGGAGAACCCTCTGCTAGCTTGGTGTAAGCTGCTGTGGTGTGATGCAGAAATATGAGGTTAGGTGCTGAAAGTGGTCCCAGTGCTGTGCTGGGAGTTGGGAGCTCAGAGAAGAAGCATGTTGGACTCACAGCATTGTATTGCTGTGTTTTGTCTGGCCAAGTTTGCCTCAGAGCTGTCTTGCGAGAGACCTCTCCACCACACTGCCTGAACTGTAGAGATGGCACTTAGGCAAGCATCCTCAGAAAACAGTACCTAGAGTGAGTCATGGATTGTCACCTCTTTTTTCACCTCCAGGAACTTCCTCATCTGTTCACTAAAATATTTTTTAGGTCTTCCCTTGGCTGGTAGCTCAGTGTGGATGGAGGCTTGATGATGTCTTTTTCCCTGAAAGTGAGAAGATGAGCCTGGTCCACTTCAGAGTCTGTCAAGGAGGAGAAACCTCTGTCCTCAGTTATCATAGAGGGCAGAGCATACAGGTTATTGTCCTTCTCACCACTGTCTGGATATTCGGTGTCTGGGAAGGGAGTGCACAGCTTTGCCTTGTCTCTGAAGAAGCAGAGAGAGAGAGGGTACTAAGTGGTGGCTACTGTCACCACCAACTGGATCTTCCCATTCTACTCCTCAATCCCTGTGACTGCTCCAACGGCACTGGGAAAAACAAGTTTGAGCATAATTCCTCTAACAGGTGAACTGAAATTAAAATTGTAGATACTATGACCTGGCCCTCCTCATGAATCCCTTGAGGGTATAGTATGTGTGGTGTAAAGAGCCACCAACTGAAAATAAGATGCACCTATTTGCTGCAAGCTTGTTGCTGGGTGTGCAGCTTGTTTTGATACCGTGAAGACAAAATAAACAAGATGACAAGAGAGTTAAATATGAGCTGGTGGGGGCAGGATACCTACATCTGTGTGTGTATAAAAGAATATTACTTTCTGCAGAGACCACAGATCGTTTCCAGGACAGCAGAGGGGGGTCAGATCTTCAGGTTAACTGGTACAACATGTTTAATATTATTACAGGTATGATTATATGAGTCAGCTGAGAAGCTAGCCTGGTATATACCAGTAAAAGAGGACAGGGGGGAAAAGAAATTGCTATTTCAAGACCAGATTATTTTTACAGTGTTTGTGGTTAACCATCCCTAAACTTTTAGAGGTTATGCTGTTGTGAAAGAAATGTTTTTGTCCACATTAACCAAATGAGAGGGACTACACCCATGGTTTTCACCCTCTCTGTTTCAGTCAAAAACGATCCCGGTGCGGATTTGTTAAAGAACACTTCAGAAGACATGTATTTGTGAACAGTTTTTGCATGTGTGGCTGATTGTTTTGTTGTGAAAGCAAGTTGGTTTTTATTTATTTGTGTGTGTGTGCACTTAGCAAAAGCGTAGCAAGCCTGCAGCATGCACTTGTTCTGAGCAGAGAGATGCTTGCTTTTGAGCCCCACTGCACTCTGAACTGCTCTGTATGTTTTGTCCTAAGCCACAGTGTTTAGGACCTGAAAGACTGCTGCATCTTCCATGCTGGGGATTCCCTTAACATGAACTCAATCTTTCTTGCCTCTCTTCTGATTTTAGCTCTCTTTTTTACCTCTTCCCATTTTAGCATTTAAATGTCTATCTGTCTCCCTCCTTTCTCCCTCCTCTCAAGCCTGAGTCATTCACAATTTTATATATATATTTTTTTTTATTTTATTTTACTTTTTTTCTTTACTGGACTGCATGATTTTAGACAGGAAGAGCAGAGGCACAAAACAGTTTGCAAAAACAGGTGATCAAATTAACTTGTTAGCTGAGGTTGTTTGTTACTCTTAGGTGAAATGTGGTAAGTGGCTATGTATGTGCTCCTGATCTGTTGCAAAGTAAGCAGACCAAGTTAAACCACTGTAATGAGATCATTTTTCTTGAAGGAGGGAAAGCAAGTATGCTTTAGGGCAGCTAAGGGGGGCAAAAAAGACATATAAGAACGAAGTGCTCTGCCTCCATGTAATAAAGAAATGCATACTTGAAGGTGCTGAGTGTAGAGAAATCTGGAGCAAGGAGCACCCTGAATTCTAATCTCAGCTTAGGGAGTAATTTACTGCATGTTCTTAGTAATAGACAACCATGTCTGTAAGCACCAAGTCTTCTGATTTGTTAATGCAAGTTTTGGGTTTTAGCTCGTCTCTGCATAAACCTCTCATTACTTAATGTTCCACAAGAAAACATTGCATGGAAGGCCTAGAGTGGGAGAGCCCAAGACGTGTTGCTGCACTGATAATGCAAGGCTGCAGGAGCTCTGTGCTAGCCAGAGAGGTCTGGTGAAGGACAGAGGAGCAGCTCACTCCTCCTTGCTGCTAATGCCTACAAATACCTTCAGGACCCCTGAGAAAAAAGAAGGAGAGCACAGGAGTTAGGAGTAGGAAATAGAAGTAAATGGTTGAAAGGGCAGCTATTACTGTGAAACATTCATTGGAGACTGCAACACCAACTGGGTTTTCCATTCTATTTTTAAAATGCCATGTACAGCTCTTATTTATCGCTGCTTGATATGATACTTGGAAACATCAGTATGGAGAGGAATGAAGAGCAGGATAAGCCCCAGCAATGTCTCCACTCCATCCAGTTTCCTATACACACAAAGCACTAGCGTAACTTTTGAGTGCTGTTGTGACTTACCAACATTTTCACCACTGGCTAAAGCCCATAAAATTTAGAGAAATTTCAGTGTCCTGCCATAGTCTCTCACTACTTAAATGGAGATTTGGAGGTTTTTCTTTAGTGGAAAGAAATTTTCCTGCTCCCATAAATACTTGGTTTTCTGTTGCTCTAGGTCCCAGGAATATTTTCAGTGTTTCTAGTTGAAAATGCTGACCAGACTTTTATGTTCCAATTGTATTCGTTCATGTCAGTAATACTGAATGATGCCAAACAAATGCCATTGCAATCCATAGTTTCATTTATGAAAAGGTACTATTCAATTCCATTTTAACTGCTGTGTGTGGTCGGTTGTGAATGGGCCAGGTTGAACTGAACTGATACAGAAGCACCTCCTTTATTATTTATGACTTTGGCTCTGTAATTTATTAAACATACTGTGTGTGGCATTTGCTCATCTAGGGTATCTTGGCGTGTCATCACTGACTTGCATGGAGTCCTACTATTTTACACTGGCTTATAATTCTGTTCTTCGCATTGAAGAGCTCCTTCCCAAATATCTCTGCAGTCTAATGGAGATATCTCATTGTAAAGAGATCTTGCTTTTTCAAAATCTTCCTTTCCCATAAAATTCCCAGAGGGTGGTGGGAAGTAAGACCATTTGTATGGTGTCTCTGTGCCTGACTGAGTTCTTTAGGTTTTTTAAGCTGTTTATGCAGAGAACCTCCTTGGCAGCACAGACTGCTTTCTCTGACCATTAGTGAAAATCAGAGGGAAAAGAGATGGCACTGTCAGGGAATAACCACAACAATTTGTGTGAGTTTGGTGCCTTTCATGATGTTTCTCAAGGCGCTATGCCCTCAGAAGCTTGCAGCTACAGAGACTAACCTGCACTAAGTAAATATTGCTGATGGTGGAAGTTTGCATTTATCAAGAGCTGCTGAACTGTAAATAGTTTGCAGAAAAAAAGAGAGTCTCTGTTACACATTCATACACATCCATGCACAAAAGATACAAAATGAGTAAGCACAAGCAATATTGTATGGGGTTGCTGTTTATTCTCTTCCGGGAAATGACCCTCTTTGATTTCTGTGTTTAAGATGATGTTGCAAAGCCTCACATCATTCACAAGTGTCAGCTGTTAGCAATCAGCTTTGTTGTTAACAAAAAGAAAGAAGCTTTTAAACATGTAGAGACTGAAAGTTGTTAGATTTCTGTGATTCTTCATGCAATTGCTCAGTATCTGAAATCTCTTCATTATCTTTGTCTCATGGTGCTTCTGTACATACAGATTGAATATTGCCAAGGTAGGAGACAACAATAAGCCCCTCCCTGCATTTCCCATCTTCTCGTAGTATCTAGAATCTACTGATTTTGAATGCAGGCCTTGGACTCAAGAGACACAAAGTCACTTTTCTTGAGCAGAGGTTATTTTGGTTCCTAACTTTCACTGACTTAAACACCTCTGAGACTCAAGTCTTTGGTCTTTTTACCAACTGGTGTCTCTGCTGTATCAGAAGAAGTAGCCTGAGAAAGCTCTTCGTCCCAACCATGCCTCATGATCACCCACTTTGCCACAAGCTTTTTCCTAGACACAAGTGCTGAGAGGAGGGACCTGGGGGGGGGAAGCTTGCACTCAGTTTGCTCAGTGTGCAAGCCCTAGCAGGTATCTCTTTGCACAGGTTTTCTTCTATTCCAAGCACCCTCACAGTGCCAGCTAGAGAAGTTGTCCTGGAGGTTTTTCTGGAAGATCACTATCACGTGCTTCTGCATTACAAAAGCTGTGGTTTTTAGGCATTCTTTGGCAGAATCGTGGGCAAGAAGGAGGAGTGTGACCAGTCAGGAGCCACACAAGGGCAGTTCTTTTTGCTTTCCATGTATCTGTAGTCCTTACACTATATCTACAGGTCTCTGCCCTCCAAAGGTACCCCTTAAAAAGATAACCACTTCCTGGAGAACCAGGTTATTTATTTTTTATATGGAAAGAGTTGAGTCAGTCAGCTGGTAAGTCCAGGGTGTCTTTTAGGAATGTTGTGGCTTTACTTTTGTGAAAAGTCTAATGTTAGCTTATAGGAAAAAAGTCAGTGTTTTAAACCCCAGTGGTATCTTGGCATTTTCCCCCTTCCTTGACTTTTCCAAGAACCATACCAAAAAGACAATTTGGGTATGAAAAAAAACATTCAACAGCTCAGAACTAGTGATTCTATGTGGCCTGGAATGAGATTATTAATGTGCCTACATTTCAAAGAACTTTTTGTTGTTGACATTGCATGTTCATTTACCCCTCTTCACCAAAGTGAAAAAAAAAAAAAGACTTTTATTTTTCCATTCATTCAGATCAAGCTTATCAGTCTCTTGCTCATGAAGACTAATTTATCTTTTCCTTGCAATGTCACATGTTGCTCAGTGACTCTGCCTTATTGCTATTCTTCAGCAAAACTGAGTCTCAGGTAATGTATGCTAGACAGATACTCATTTTCACCCCTGAATCTTCCTGGTATTTTGCCAGCCTCATAATAATTGACCCACTATCCCTGCTACAGGGCTCATATTAAAGAATAAATTTTTCTAGTGACATGGAACATTTAATAGTGAAGATGTTACTAATACAACACTTTAAATGCGATTAGACAGATTTGTATAAAGAGGAAGTAGAAGGAAAGATGCATCTTCCCTGTCTTTCTATTCCTTCCCCATCTCCTCTCCATCTGAGTCTTTTATGGAGAAAAGAATGTATTTGCTATTAACCTAAGGAAAAATATCACTGTTGTATAAGAAGCTGATTAAAATTTTCTTCAGGATTTGTATCCCAGATGCTCCCGTATACCACTCTGGACATTATATGGCAATCAACATGCTCCCCCCAGGGACAGAGAAAACCAAATTCATACTAATATCAAGGCTTAATCAATGTTAGCTACCAGTACCACTGTTAACTTTTTAGCTAAAGATAGGTACCATTGTTTGCAGGGTGGAGCATAATTCCAGGTAGAATTGGTAGAGCAAATTTTGTGCTGGGCAGTCAAGGCTTGCAGAAGTGAGCAAAGAGATAAGCTCAAACCACAGTAAATAGCATCAACCCCCTCCGTGACATTGGCAGGAACATGCTCTTGTCAGAGGAGTTACTTATGGCAGGAAGAGAGGTGCACATGGCAAGACTTCTCAGGACAGGGAATGCCCTTCATGGGTGTAAGTGCCTGATCTTTGGATGGCAGTCTCTCTAGCACTCGGGACGTTTCTCCTGTGTGAAGTAGGGATTATGTCCAGAAAGGTATTATACTAAAATATACATATATATATACATATATATATAGGTTATATTCATGGAAGTTAGGTGCCAAAAAGTTTTCCATAAGATATGTACTGCTGAACTGTAAATATCTAGCAATGAAAGGGAGGACAGCCAGCCACAGGCACAACCTCAGATGCAAGAAATCAGAGACACCAAACCATCTGGCCCCGAAAGAACTTACAAATGAGAGAGGGTGGCCTTGAACATCTGTGTCATGACCCCACACTGTGTCTCAGCATTAGCAGCCAATCACATTCATCAGCCAGGAACTTGTCTCCTGGGGAATATTAAACACTAAACTAAACAAAGAAGCATTTTTAAGCTCTGTGACAGTTAGCATCCATTTGGAATGAGATCCCTCTACATCCCCTGATTGACAGGCAGATTTCTTCAAGACATGAAGATGCTGGTCCAGCTCTGGCATACTCATTTGCTGTTGGGATCTCCACTGGCCTGTCTAATTCTGAGGTGACTTCAAGACTCTGGGCTAAATCTTGCTTTAATAGCATTCTCCTTCATCAGGACAATAATGACTCGAGATTTGTGAAAACAAGCATCACTTTCTTGGTAAAGACTTTCCACAGGTAGAGAAAGAGGAGGAGAGGTATAGGGGAACAGGTCAAAAAATTAAAAACATCTACCAAGTTGTGTGTGTGCACATGCCTGCATATGAGAGAGTGGAGGTGGGAGAGATTGAATCGTGGCTGAAGAAGGTCTTTCATCTGAAAGTTCAGCACAGATTCCTGAATTGCACATATTATATGCATAAGGTGCAGAAGCTGAGCCGAGGAGAACACATGCCTAATTTGTTAAGAAACAGCAAATCCCCAGCAGCAACCAGGAAGAAATTAAACTTGTATTCAGCTTATTCATAGCTTAAAAATGATCTTAGCTTGTATGAATGTGAGGTCAAAAGGGAATTTTTTCCTCCAGGTATGTACATAAATTAGGTAGCATTAATAGGAAGTAACCAGTCCATTTATTTGTCAATAAGTATTCAAAGTGAAGGCTGAATGAGCCTGTGCCAGAAGGAATGGAAACTAGTTTGCATTTCATGATTATGTAAAACAGTTCTTGGTAGAATGAACTTCTTGTGACCTCTTCCCCTCCGCCCCGTCTTTTTTTTTTCTCCCTCTCTACCACCCTGGCAGCACATCTGTATTTATATAATTTCCATTTCTAACAATGTGTTTGTGTGTTACTTTTAATCAGTATGAGATGGGTTTTCTGTTGTTTGTCCCGCTTCATCTTATTCTTTCC
The DNA here is from genome assembly GCF_000691845.1 of Merops nubicus. Taxonomy (NCBI): domain Eukaryota; kingdom Metazoa; phylum Chordata; class Aves; order Coraciiformes; family Meropidae; genus Merops; species Merops nubicus. Next base: position 99,374 of record NW_008626184.1, read on the forward strand.
TTTTAAAATGGGAAGAAAGAAAATGTGATATTTCTGGGTGTGGCTTTGCTCTAGAAATATATTGATCATCCAGCGATATGAGTGAACATTTCCTTAGTTAACCAGATAGCAGACTGGTGCAGAGGGGAGTGGTCAGGAAAACACAAAGAAAAGTAGGAAGCACATACTATCTGAAGACTGTTCCATTTCATGCCAGTTAATAGTTTTTACTGTCTCAGAGAACTGGATAGTACCAATTTTTCTCTAGTATTGCCAACTAATTCAATGTTTGGTTTTAGAAGGGTTGCTGCTGTTTTTCAAAATCAAATCCTTTAAAGCAACCAAAACACTTGTACCTCAGCGTAACTAGTCACATTTTGAGTGTTTCTTCAGTGCCCCAAAATGCTTCCTGCGTAAGTGGGCTGGTCAGAAATGGAATTTTACTGCTGTAGCAGCCACTGAGATAGGCATTCGGGGCCTCGATCAAGGGAGGCTGAGGACTTTTACACACTGAGTGGATAAATAGGGGCTTGAATGAAAGCTTATTTAATAACTGGTACCAAATTCTGCAGTTGCCTTAGTCAGGTCTCAGATGTAATGAGACTGAAAAACTCAGTTACTTTCTCAGTCCTGGGAATTATCCTTCCTGGCTGTCACTGAGGCATAGTGCATTAGGTCACATTGTGCAAGCAGAAGAATTCATTCTTCAGTATTGTTGACTCAGTATTTTCCACCTGTATGAAATCTGCGCTTTCAGAATTCAACAAAATACTAATATTATTTTATATGTAAAACATTTTGATTTTACATACTTCTTAACAATTGAATTGCAACAAAATTTCTGTTAATATGTGGGTTAAAAAAACCCAAAACTAATTCTTATTATTATTTATTTATGCTTAACACACCGTCAGGTCAAAAGAAGGAATGTGTTAAATTGATTTTGAACTTCTGGTACAGTAGAAAATTTGAATCAACTTTAATATCTTTCTCAATACTCTTAGTTGCACTTGAAATTTAAAGGAGAAAATTAAGAAAAAGTTAAAAAGTTATGAAAATTGGGCAATTATCCCAATCCAACAGTGTTGTTGATCTAAATGAAGAAACAAGGAAGGAACAAGATGTCAGAAAGTCATTGTATTGTGAGCTGGAACAAAACACTCCTAAGAGCTCTTGCTTTTTGGAATTTGTTTTCAGGATGCGTCAAGTTCATATGCAGTCTGGGTACGATATGAAGAAGATTTTGTCCAGTCAGGAATGAAGATTTAATAGCCTGATAAGTAGAGAACCTTGCAGATAATTTCAAGGTGTTAATCTAACCTTGCTGTGCCTTTAATCTTTTGGCATTCTGAAGAATGTAAAAAACAAAAGCTGACCCTTTTAATATCATAGAGTAGTCATGGAGAAAATATTTCTTCCAGCAGAGCAGCTTTTAAATAAATTATAACTTTTTTTATTTTCCTGTGATGGGGAAAAATAACTGTAAGATGGATTTAAAGGGAAGTGAATTTACCAAATGTCCTGCATCTTCCTCTCTTGCTAATTAATAACAGTCAGATGCTCTTGTTCTGCAGACAGTGACTACAAAGAAAAGGATAAAGAACTTGGGAAAGCGTCTAGAGCCGAAATAATTAGGCAATTTATCATTTAGGGTAATTGGACTTGTGCAAAGCAGCACTATTTACCACACATTTCCATTTCTTCTAGCGGGGTATGAAAAATACAACTACATTGATTGGGAAATGCTCTTAGTGCTTTTTCCAATATGCATTGTGCCAGGGACATTCAGTTCAAAGTGTGGTGTTCCTCCCAGTGATTTCTTTTCCCTCAGTGATCTTCAGAAGCAGCCTTCAGCTTCTAAAACCTCAAACCAAAATTAGATTAAAGTGCGCAATATGGGGTCAGAAATGGGAGGGAAACAGAGAGGGGTTGCCACCAGGGAGTTTTCACTTAACAAATGAAAGCCTTTGCTTTGTTTCAAAGGAAAAATTGCCAAGTGGAGGCACATCTTAATCACATCGGTAGCCAGCTGAGATGTTTATGCTAATTTCCAAAGGTATGTAAGTATAGGAATCAGGGGGTCCAAAACTCCTGCTTCTGTGATGTGAAAAACACAAGCATTTAAGCACCACCAGCAGATAGCTCTGATGTTGTTTCAGTGAAGGAGGAGAGGGGGAGAATAGTCACGAGGGATTTACTTGATTTTCACTTCACAGTTTGCCAGCAGTATGGATGCCCTTTCACCCAAAAGTGAGGTTTTCCATCATTTTTCCAAGGAGGAAAGTCCAGCTACCCCTTTGCGATTTAAATTATGGCGCTCTCTCAGCTTTGTGCGGCTGCTTTCCACCCTTGAAGATTACATCTTCACAAGCAGCTTTGCTTGTGATGGATGCTCTGGAAGCATCCAAACTCTGTGAATCTCACCACCAAAGTCTCTGGTACCTGATGACCCCACAACTGCCTTTCTCCCAGACGCTGGACGTGGCCTCCCAGCTTTGGGGAGAGGAAATCAAGTAGTGAGAGAAATTGTTATTTCAAAGTGATCTCGCTCTACCTGCCTGGTAGAAACCAGCCAGTGGAGATCCCTGCTGGGAGAGAGGAGGGGATGGGGGAGCAGGGGAGCGGGGGGAAGGTGATGTTTAAAAGCATTTTATTCCCTGCCTGTGAGAAATTCACAAATATGCACTGCCAGGCTGTCATAAATGGGTGCTGCAGAAGTGCTTTTAAGTGACACAGCTTGACACCAGTTGCATGCATGTCTTCAGGTAGTGTCACAGGTTGTGGGTTTTTCCCGCAATGGCTTGTGATTTTAAAACATTTCTATGCGTTTGATACCTTCTTTAATAAGATTGTAATGATTACCAACAAATTCCTATGGAGACAGGAGGAGCAAGAAGTAGTAGTTTGTTACCTAAAATTCTGCCTGTTGCCTGAGCAAGCTCAATGTGAGATAAAACACACAATTTGGATGCAAACTGGGAGTGCTTGATCCCTCACCAAAGGGGCATGCAAGCTCAGGTACTGAAAGACCTAGCTCTGTGGATGTGGCTGTGTTGGCAACTGAGAAAGATTCCAACATTTTCAGGCTTTGTGCTATATCATAATTTGTTGGCTGTTTACGTTGATTACCTGTGCTGAGCAGAGCAGCCAGCTTAAATTTTAGGACCTCCAGGTTGTTTGGCTTGGAGGTAGCATCCAAATACCTTTGAAGTGACCCTACTTATTTACAAGGAATGTGCAAAGTCTCTTTTTTGCTCAGCCCAAGGGGAACTGAGCAGAAGGACGTGGCTCCTGCCCTTATAGCTCCATGGAGCAGTGTTGATGGTAGCAGCCTCCCACCAACTTGAGTTTGCTCTACTTCTGAGACCGTTCCTGGTGCTTCCTTGTCTTGTCATTTGTTTTCCTTTCTGATCCTTTTCCTTCCTTCCTGACACACAGGTCTGTACAGAGAACTACCAGGAGAAACCACTCTGCCCACAGATGCCTTGTGCACAACCTTGCCTAACGTTTTGCAACTTTGCACAGGGGCTGTAATCCTCCTTACTTCATTCTGTAATTAAGCTTATCTGTTTCTTATATTTATCCAGAGAGATGAGCAGTTGCTTTACCTACAGTTTTGAACAATGTTTAACCCGAACAATAACTGTCAAGCAAATTACTTTCTGTTTCTGTTCTTTAGGTTTGGTACTTTGCCACTTCAGCACAGCAGACTTCTGAAAGTGGCAACAAGATATTGTATCTTTTCTAAATATTTTAGGTTATTTTGGTACTTTTCATATGATAGCAACCAAATGATACATAAATAATAACCTCTCAATGTACCCTACAAGGCTTGTAATATTAATCATTCTGTTTTTTAGGTGTGAGGCCCAGAGAATTTAAAAGTTTTGGCACAGAAAATAAAGAACTCATCGAGCAGTATTTGCATATTCTGGTTAACTTATATCCCACAAGGAATTTTTGTAAAAGCATCTGCTATTTCACCAATGGGTCTAAGTGAAAATACAGTGATTTTCATCAGAGATCTGAATCACTGAAGTCAGAAGGTCTACTGGTGTGCACAAATTAAAGGATATGCATGCATCACCTTATGCTAGGACAGAAGTGCAAGTTGTGTTTTCACTAGTATTTTGAGTAATCCCTGCAAAGCACACTCCTTTCCATTCTGCAGGGGGAAAACCAAAAGAGGTATTGTCTATGAAATTCATTAAACTATAGATTTTAAGTTTAGGAGTTTATTACGGTGCAGTCTAATCTTGTGTGCAACCAAGGGCATAGAACTCAGTGAATTAATTCTCTTTAAATTAGTATATCTGTTTTTAAAAGTCCCTCCCAGTTGTTTTAATTAGATGGCATAAAATGTCTTTCCTGACTTGAAAATGAAAGATCCCAAGAAGAACAAGGGAAACAAAATGTTTTAGTAATCTTTTTAATTGTTCCATTGTTGCAGGTTTTGCTATTCTAGAAATGTTGAGCAAAAATGTCTTTAATGTGTTGTCTTTATAGGATTGTGGAACCTTCTCCCTTTTGTGTTAATTAAACTTATAAATCCTACAAACTGAATCCAGGGTAACTGCAGACTGAAAGCCTGATTCTCTGTTTACATTTATTCCCCCTTTAACCTCTCCTTTAATGGGAATGGACCATCAAGGTGTATGTACAACATCTTCACGTTTTACCTGACAGCGGTGTTCTAATCACCTCACTCCTGCATGATACTATCTTGTTAACATATGAAGAAGTGCTTGCAACTCTGGTAAGGCCTGTTTATGGTGCCATAGTAGCACCTTGAAGCAGCTGAGAATCAGGCTCTGAAGACACATCTCTTGTTCTTACAATCCAGTTATTTAAAGAAAAGGAGCAACACTAATTTTGCTGGCAAGGAGCACAAAGCAAAACCAGTAATTCAGAAAATTATAAGAGAAAGTAAAGACAAAACATGACACACTCCATTAAGGTTTTCTTTTATTAGTGGGGAAAACATACATGTGTTTGTCATGGTGTGTGCTGGCTTTGGTATAAGAAGTGTAGCCCGTGCAAATTAATAGATTTTCTTGTAAAAGTTAAAGGTGCAGTGGAAACAATTTTTATTCTTTTTTTGTTCAGACTACCTTCTTTTATATTCTCTGTTGGGTTGAAGTAGGAACCTTGACATAGGAATGCAGGTAATTTGATTCAATTTTGGATCTTACTGGAGATTAAGTTCAGCTCGTAGACTAGTGACATAGAGGTGCCTGTCACTTAGGAAATCTGCAAAGGCTTGACTGAAAGACTTGGGAGGGTGTTGCTTTGGTTCAGATTATAAGTGAAATGAGTGCTGTGCCTTTATAATCAAGAGTCTGCTGTTGCTGGGCTTGGGGTTACAGTTGTACACTCAGACCCAGAGGACCAGCTGCTCTGCTGTAGATTGGGGCTGGTACTAAGGGGGAGTGAGAGACACAGTAAACACTCAGAGTAGCAGTAAATGACAAGAGGATATGATATGTAATATTAACCAGGCTCACTGTTTGCTTAGGCTTTAGAATGGTCTTTTAAATCAATCTTTTATTATCAGCTGTGCCTTAGCAGTGCACTTAAATGGGGAACAGTGCAAGGACACAGAGACTTGGTACAAAGTGAACATCCCACTTTCTTTCCTAGCTCTGATTTTACAAAAAAAAAAAACCATAGATCCAGGTCATGACAGTCAGATGTCAACTTTTTCCATGTTTGGCAATGTTTGGAATTGGGCTCTGATTTCATCTCCATTCCTGCCATAAAGATTCATCTTGCCACCAATCCTGACAGACTGCATAAATACAGCTGGGAATCTCATGCAAGGAGTCCCTCTTCTTCCACCCTAACCTTTCTGGCAAAAGTGAATGTACCACAATTTTTTTTCATCTCTTCCCATAGTTATTTATTCTTCTCCTAAATAATGGTTAGGTTTATTTCCATTTTCAATTTGGTGCCCTCAGATTCCCCTGAACTTCCATCACTCTTGGACTGCTGTACAAAAGATCCTTTGCACAGAAAAAAATATTTTCACCTCATTGTGCAACTATAATTGTAAACTGCAGTGATATCACCTGTTAGTGGGGTTTATTTTGTATTAGAAGTGTTAAGTTCCTGAAATTATTTCTGGACATTATGTGTGCCTGTTTTCAGGGACGTGCCTATGGGTTTTTAACATTCATTAGAAAATGTGGATATTAGAACTGGATAGAGTATCTGACCAAGCTTATCTCACAGACCTGGTTTTGCTCAATGCACCATTGTTTCAAGTGTTGTAGGTGTTGGTGGAGTTAAGTCTTTCTAAATGTTGTTAGATCTTTTTATAAGTGTATTATTTTCCTGTTTATATAGTTCTATAAATACTAACAGAGAAATTAAATGGGAAGTGTTGTCACAAGTTGGGGGGTTAAGGTTTTGTTTTGTAGGAAAACAATGCTACAAGATCTCAACATCCACCAAGCCAAACTAATTGCTGGAATGGTTAATTCAAGCTGAACTGAAATCTCAATACCGTCTTTTATATTTGCAGCTACTGATTTTAATCCCACTAATGCTCAGACTTTGCAGAGAAATGTGGCAGCCACAAGACACTTGCTGTACACAGGCAGATGTGCAAATTCTAAGCAGTGTATTGGAAAACTCGGCCAAGCCCGCAAGTGTGGCTTCATGCATCTAAATAATGTACACTTATATATCCTTCAGCACTGGACTATGCTATGGGATGGTAATTATAGACCAGGTCATTCTTGGTAGTAGATTTTTTTGAAAAAAGCTCTTGGGAGAACTTTCTTTTCCAAGCCAGCGATGGGGAGAAAGGGTTTCATTTCAGTGTGTTATCCAAAGGGTACAGCTCTTCAGTGGTGCAGTACACCTCGTCTCCTGGTCCAGCTCTGCGTTTCCATCAGCAATGCAGTAATCAAACCAAGCTATGGGATTTTAACCTCTTCACGTCTGAGTTGCAAGAGGCAAAGAGAGAATCAAATGAGCCTACACTCCCAACTGGATCTAGGAGCTTCTAAACTGTGCTGAGACACTAGACTGAATGCTGGTCCATCCAGTGAACACTAGAGGTGTGTTAACCAGAGCTGTTTGGGTCTGCTGCAGGAGTGAAAGCCCTAAGAAATGGATTTACACTGTTCTTCAGAGCAAGGTAGGAAAAAGATCACGAAGTTAAAAATCCATCTGAGTTTATGGATATATTCTGTCTGGATTCAGAGCTGGGAGAAGCAGAGATTCCAAAGGAACACTTGGAGATGTAACATGCAGTTAAACTGCAGCACTGGTAGGACTGGACAATCGCTAGTTAAAGCTAGTTAATTATTTAAGAAAAAAATTATGAAGTATAAAATATTCAAACTGCCTGTGCCAGATGCATGCCATTGCCACAAAGGCAGACACACCTGGCTTTTGAATTCTTGCCTGTTTATTACATGCTTTTAAAGTAAAGATATTTTAATACTAGTGATGGAGTAATATTATTTGTGAAACATTAATAATAAAATCTGGGGCAGAAATTTTACTATTTGTTTCTTCCAGAGAGGGATATGCCTGCTGTCCTTAAAAATGCAAATAATTTACAGCATTGCTTAGCTCCCTTGGAAATTAATAACTTACTAACTGTTGTGATAATTGTGCAGAGAACCCGTTACGGTAACACAGTGTAGCTACAAACTGACTGGGAAATTGGTGCCTTGAGTCTGAAATTACATGTTGCAGTTACCAGGCGTCATTTCAGATTAGCTGTACCTGTCGCGTGGGCAGCTCATCGGGAGCCACACTGGTGACTCAGAGACCTACAGGCTTCATCTTGTAGAAGCTGGCCTGGCATAGAGGGCTTAACAGAGAAACAAAGATGAAATAAAAATCAGGCTGTGCAGAGCTGTTGAGCCGGGAGACAGTCTGCTAGAGAAGCAGTTTGTTGGAAACCTAAGGAAAATTTAAAAAAAAAAAACCCAAACGTCTCCTGCAAAAGCTTGGAGATGGTGTTAGGCAGCTTACATACCCAGTGACATCTCTCGAGTACCTGGCACTCGCCTGAGCTCGCTGCCGGCATCTGTACACCTGCTCTTAGCAGGCAGAAGGCAACATTTCTCTGACTGTATCTAAAAATGGCATTTCTCACAGAAAAAAAAAAAAAAAAAAAGACTGTTAGTCGTGGTGTCTTTGCCAAACTCCATTTACATGTTGGCTGCTTAAAGACCCATCTGCAGCGTTGATCGCCTGACACCAGTTCACTTCCTGTCCTAAATTGCTGAAAAATCCCGGCACATAAAATGCTGGTGCCGTGGCTTTTCATTGAATCCATGACCTCCTCCCTCCCTGCATCTGCTTTGTGTGTTCTCAGCAAACTTTCCCATGGCCTGCCCTTCTGGGTCTCTATGATAAAGCTGGGTTGGGTGAGACCTCAGGACCTGGCCTCGCAGACATCAAATCTGGCGCTTCTCAGTTTCTCTGCTTGCCGTGTCATAGATACTTGCATTTCTGCTGTCGTGATCTGAAGTCCCCACCCCTTATCTGGGGACCATTGCTGGGTGTGCATGAGTAGTTCAAGTCACCTTGGGGAGAGGGACTATCTGGATGTGGAAGCACACATTTTGAAAGTGCACTGCGATCCTTCAGGGTATGAGTTTTATAAATGACAGATATTATAAATCCTGACTGCCTGATGGGAGGCACTGGAGTGGAACATTTTGTCATCAGTGCTTATTATCTCAAGATTCTTAATTAGTTTCATTGATAATTTTGTCGCACTTGAATGTTTCAAATGATTAAACGTTTCAGAGCTTGTTTGGTGGAAAGTGTCTCCATTGTGTACAGCAGGACATCATACTGACGACTCATAGCTGGTGGAGAAGTGGTGTTTACCATCCTTTTTGCAGCCCCTTCTCTGAGCACGGAGGTTGGGTCTTATCACGACCTGTTGCAGAACGCTGAGGTGTCTGGCTAGATGGGAGAATAGTGAAAAAGCCTAATTTTCCCTCTCAGCTTTGAATTCAGTATTTTTCCTCCACTGTCTACTCCACCATTCAGGTGTCCCAGCTGAAAGCACAGGAATTATTTGCCCGATTCCTGCAGAGAAAGATATTTCAGCTAGATGGGTTTTCCAGATTTAAAGAATTATACCTGAAGGAGGCTGCCTACAGTTTTCTTTCCATCTCCTTCACACTTGTGCTGAGGACAGTGGGTTCCCAGATGATGGCTGCAGATCTGTGGGTCTCCCTTTTGCACTTACTTGTTTTGACACCTGCCCACCCTGCTGGCCAGGGTGCGATGAGCCTCCAGCATCTGCTGGTGCCCAGGTTGCCACTTGTGTGGTACATGCACGCCAGCCAGCAGAGCCCAGGCCCTTTTTTAATCCCTTGAAGCACTAACAGTAGTTCATGTCCAAGCTAAAACCTGCCCTTAATCACAAGGATTTTCACCACAGAATGTGGTGTGTCTAGTTTATATAAAAGAAAAAAAAATCAAAGCACCAAACCCTTTTAAAATGCCACTTCTCATAACTATTTATTTAAGCCATAGGCCTGAATGCCGAAGGTCTGTTGTAAAGTGATGGTATAAATTCCTTGTTTGCTTCAGCAAACAGTTTGGTTCTTTGCCTTGAGACCTGTGAGAAAATAACGTTTTAAACCTGTGTTTAGGAGATGCAGTACATTCATATCATTACTTTAATCATAGTAGTTTCTTCTTCTTTTTTTTTTTTTTTTAGATCAAGTTGTGGGGATTTTTTCAGAACCCTGCTCCTTGAATGTTCCCCATAGGTGGAATGTAATTAAACTCTACTGGCTTCTCCCCCTGCTGGGATTTAGACTAGGGACAGAGCTTTAGGAAGCATAAAACAAATACTGTGAAAAAAGAAACCTTGTTAGAAGAGTTGCCAGAGAATCAGCTCTGCTCCATTTACGAGCTGATAGTTTTGAAATCTGCCCTTTCTCCTTTTGTGAATTGGTTTCTAGAAATTGTTAATTAATCATTTAAACACTGAGGGCAGGGGGAAACCCACGAATCTTTTGCAGCTCTTGCTCATGGACAGAGAGTTCACATGTCAAGATGCACTTCCTGACTCAAACCCTGGCTTTTGTTTAAAATAATTGGTCAGTGAAGGCACCACCCTGACAGCACTAAGGACAGAAGGCTCTGACAGCACTGGCAAGCACAATGGATGCTCAAGCCCTCAGCGTGCTAGCATGATGGTGACCTGTCCCCTGGGAAGTCCTCACCACTGAGGACATGGGGCAGCATCTTCCCTGGCCAGATCAGACCTGGTTCTCCTCCACATGGCCCTTTGAGCACAGACAGCCTCAGGCTGCTCCTGTCCATGAGAGGCTACTCCCTTGCAGCTCCCACAAGTCTACTCACATGTTGTACCTCAGCTACTTCCATCCACAAAAAAGTAAAGTATGAGACCTGCCTCGCAGTTCCTGGGCTATAAATACAGAATAACCTTTTCAGCTTGTGGGGTTACTGTGCTGTAACTGGGACGAGAATCTGTCCTGAGATATTGCTTGACTAATAGGTATCAAAGGCAAAAGTGAAGTGATAATAATTTGAGATCAGCTTCTAGTAAGCTAGTGTTTATATTGGAAAAAAATTCCATACTGTAACTGTGACTGCCTTTGATGGTCCTCCTGCTTCAGAACTTAAGATGTTCTCTTTGGAATCGGGAAAAGACCTAATACTGGGAATGATGTATTTCTCACCTACCTGATAGGCGTTGCCTCCACTTTTCTGCATACTCGTACAATAGTGAAATGAAAATCCTTATTTCTTGGTCAACAATGTCTGTCGCTGTGGATGGTGGAGTAGAGCTGTCAGCATGCTAAAGGAGAAGGGTGTTTGTTTTGCTGCTCTCCTTGCAGGGCAGCAATTCTAGTTGGTGAGACTCAAGGTGGATGCAACCACATCTCAGCTGGAAAGTGAGTTGTCTTGGTGTTTTTCCCCCATCTTTTTAACTGTGCCAATTGATTTAGCATCTGGGTGCCAGATACGCGGGGGCAATTACCACAGTACTGTAGTGTAAGCGGAGTACAGGTCACTGTGAAGCTGTTGCTTCCCCCATCTCCCCTCCATTATCTGTCCCGTCTTCCACACTCTGGTACTTCCTTCTTGCTCTCCTTCATATTGTTGGTCTCACCATGGCCCCTCATGCAATGAGGGTGCTGGGCTCTGGATGGCTTCCCATTTGGTGAGGCAGCTTTTTTCTGTATGGTCACATATGGCATCAGAGTGACCATACAGAAACAGGATATTCCTATAAGTGTTGTGATCTGAAATCATTATCTTCAGAGGCCACACATAATTTACAAAAAAATAAGTACCCAAGTTTACTATGGAAAAAACAATCTGGTCTTTGCATCTGTTTGCTGCTATTAGGAGTATTAGTTTTCAAGAGCAATCTATTATGCTGTGAAGTACCTTACTTTGTTAGACAAACAAGAAAACCCACACTTTTGATCTCCCAAAGCTTTTAATGGCATCACAGGATGCAGGTACTTGAGACACTGATACCTACAGCAGAGAGATGAAATGGCCTTAGCTTGTCCTTACTGCTGGCCTGAAACCAGCAGAAAACAGAGCTGTACAATTTTAAGAGGATTTTGCCAGCAAGGACATTTTTTTGTAAGCACATTAGGTGCATGCACTTGGGCAATAAAGGCTACAGAACGAGAGAGTGGTCTGTGCTTTGGGTGCTCTGAATTTTCTGTAGCTGTATATTTGATTCAATATAGGAGTCTAAAAGCATACCTTCATCTGCAGAGACTGCTGGAGGGGAATAACGCTAGGGTGGGAATTAGCTGAGGCTCTTTCACCTCATAGGTGCAGTGTTTTGGGGGCCAGGGAGGTTTCAGCATCGGCTGCTGAAGTATGGCAGGAGGAAGAGCAGCAGCAAGCTGGGAGCAGGCTGCTCACCTCCCTGTGTAGTGAGAGATAAATTGCTGCAGCAAAATTGTGAGCAGCATATTGTAAAGAAAACAGAGGAACTGCTCTAGGGATTGAGGGAGACGAGCTGTTTTTTGGGGGCTATTTGGAGCAGAGTGGGTTTAGGGTATTCTGACATGTTCCAGCCTCAGCAAAAATATGAAATGGGAGCGAGCAGACTTGCCCACAGCCAGGCATATTATTCTATTATAACCATATTGTAACTGGCTGTACTTTATGAGTTGTCTCTTCATGACTGTGTACATACTGTCTGTGGCACGTGCACGCTGTGGGGACATTTCTGTGCGCACAAAGTGGAGAAGCTGGTTCTTGCTGCCATGCTTCTGCATCTTCTCTTAATGATCGTTACAAATTTGACTCTTCCTTTTTTGAACTACTCAGCCAGCGCTGTAATAAAATGCTCTTTGTGAAGAGAATATTGAAGAGAAGAAGGGGAAAAAAAGTGGGCATGGGTGTGCTTAATAAAAAAAGATTCTCTGTGCTATTGCAGGTGCAGTTGGTGCTGTTTAGAGCAGTCACTCATCTTACTCCAAATAAATAGTAATGACTGTTTCCTGTGACTGTGCTGTGAATCATATTCAGTCCATGCAGGGGAGTAGAAAATAAAGCTGCATGGAATCTACACGAGATGATGGCTCTTGTAATATTCAGCAGTTGGGCCTGGTTAGAAGCGTTTCATTATCTCAGAATTAAGAGAGAGCTTCCTGCTGTCACAAAAGCTTGTTTATTCTTCTGCCTTCCCTCCCCCTCCCTCCATTCTTTCTTTAACATATATCCCCTCACCCTTTCTCCTGATTCTGAAATGTTGGCTTAATGTTTTTGAGCAGAACTGCAAGGTCAAATTAGGGACAGTGGCCCTTGAAGTACATTAGTAGTTTATTGTATGGGTTTTAGCTTAATAGGAGGGTGCCTCCTGATTTTCTTTTCTCTTTTGCCCTGTTGCTTTTCTTAGCTTATGCTCAAAATTTATCAAGAAGGAGAAGAAGCTAACCTTCTTTTCCACTTCTCAGTGAACTTCAGAGTTTTTCTTCTTATCCTTGTCTTCGTCTAAAGTTAATCAGTGGGAGTCTTTTGTTGAATTCTAGTTGTTGTTGCCCCCTTAAGCCATGACACAGTTACCTCTAGCAAATAGCTGCTCTGTGGCTGCAGATCTATTTGTGCATAAGCTGGGCGTTAGAGGTCAGCTGGCAGATGGATAGTAAACCCAGTCAAATTCTTTCTTGCCTAGACCCTTAAGGAAGAAGCCAAAGGCCAGAGCCTGCTTTTCAGGCTCCACCATCCCTGCAGAGTGGCAGTGTGGGCAAAAAAAAAATGTGTGTGAGGCTCACATGAACCCACATCATGGGCTCCCTCTGTAGTTGGTAGGGTAGCACACAGGTAGAGGAAAATATGTCCTGTCCTAAGGTCTGAATGATCCACTGCAACTTTTCCTTCCCTGTGGGCTAGGGAAAAAGGGAGCCTCAAGTAGCTGCATTTCTAACATGGGTGCCAAAACAAGACGTGATAAAGCTGCATGTACCTTGCTGCTTCAGAGGCTGTGGAGGATGAGACATATGCAAGTTACCTAACACATTGCATGTCCTGTTTAGAATAAGCATGGATAATGTGTCCTTGTGTGCTGTGCTTCGTTACAGTCAGGATTGCAGGGGTCTCCTACTTGTGTATCAGTCCCAGTCCGCAGAAGCACACAGCTGGAAAGCTGAAGGACCATCTCAAGCCAGGTGTGATTCAGGAAGCCTCTCATCTCAAGAAGAGAGCTCTGATTCAGGTTTCCACAACTGGATGATTGCTTTGATTCCTTACTGATGAAGGAGGACAAGTTGGGCTCTGCACGCCTCAAACATGGCCCTGGTATCTTTACTGGCCAGCACATTTGACACTAAATGGATGTGGCCAAGGCCTTTGTGGGGTGTCTGATTTCAGCTTGTAGTTGGAGTGATGGAGGGGCCTTTGTACCTGGCTCCTCTCCAGCAAGTTCTGAAACTAAAAGTGTACTGCCCTAAGGACACTGGCTTCCATGGATGGTGCCCTCCTGGAGGGCGAATCTGTGAATAATAATGAATTCATTAAACCTCCTAAAGCATCTCTGTTCAGTAGTGTTTGCCTCAGCAGCAGTCAAGATGGTTAAAAGGCAATTGCAGCCACTGAAATACGTAGCAAAACTATTATCAGAAGATGTCATTTTTTGTAAATGTCAGTACGTAGATTTTTTATGGGGATATGGTGACAGGTATTGAATAATTTAACATAAATTTACATAGTATAGTGCAGCTGTTAATTTATGGCCATATTAGACTACAAGGTTATGTATCTAATGGCTTTCAGTATTTTTTTTTTTTTTAAGTTAAAACTTTCCCTAAATTGTCCCACTTTAGTCATAATTCATGAGACACCTGCCTTCCCTCCCTTGTGCCATACAGAAGGCTGTACATGTCATACCCTTATTGTAGCCATATGATTCACAGTGAACTCGTTCCCATCTCCAGCCTCAATCATTTCAATTTAGTGTATCTCTGTTTTTATTCAAAGCAGGCCTGTGAGGGACAAGAAGTGCTGTTATTACTGGTAGACTTGTATTGCTCAAAGCTGAGCTCCTGGGCATAGCTTGAGACATGCATAGCTGCTCCCATGTTTGGAAAGGTGGAGATGAGCAGCTGAAGCTAACTGCTCAGTATTCAAGGTCTCCACCTGCCTACCCTTTCCAAAATAGTCAGTGGACATGGCTTCAACTCAGTGCTTGGCATCTGAAACTGATAGATTTTTTCCAAACACGTGTTTGATGACTTTCCATGGTACAAATACTTGCCTAAATGTTAGAGAGGTGTCTGTGAATTGGTCCTTGCAGACACTAGTGCAGAGGTGAGGCTTGAATCTAGAGGGGTTTGTCAGGGCATAAGTGGTGGCAGGGCCTCTCAGAGTGCTTGATCTCTGGAATAGAGATTATGGACCATGCTGCTGCTTCCAGCCTAGCCCAAAGCTCTGTCCTGCTGCCATTTTACCCAGCTGATATCCAGCTCATGAGGCAGAGCAAGAAAGGTATGTGCCTATCTGCACTTGGTGCCTCTGAAAGTTTTCCCCATCTAGGCACTTGACTGAGATTCCATCTTTCAGGACAGCAGTGTGCATCGAGCACACAGTGGTACCAGTATGATACCAGTATGACCAGCTGTTTGAATCTCAGATGTTTGGCTGCCCCTTGCATGACATCTAGGTGGGATATGAACCCTCCTTGGAAACCTACTGCGGAAATGAAACCCCCTGAGCATCCAAGGCTCGTTGCGCAACAATGCAGCTTGATAATGAAGAAATATGATAGAAGTCAGTGTTCCTAACTTGAGTAGATGCCCTTCTTGCAAGGTGGGAAACTTTCCATCCAATTTATTTGGAATATTATTTTAAATATTTTTTAAATGTCCAGCTATAGCTTTCTTCTCTTCAACAAGCCTCCAGGAGGACAAGAGAAGGCATGAATCATGTCCAGCAGACAGGTTTGCACCAATATATGTTTGAATTAGGTTAAAATGTATGCAGTTTTACACATAAGCTTTGCTAAAAGGTAGCTGGAACAAAGCTGAACATTTGTCCTTTTGGCCAGGATGATGGAGTAAGATTTTCTTGTTCTCTGCAGAGAACAATGTGTACAGCTTCATACCCTCTCTAGGTGAGTGGCATACGCCCTTTCATATTTGCGGGCCTGTATAATTCTGGGAGTGGGGAAAAATAATGGTGGTTCCATTTCACCCTTGCCTTCATCATTTTATACCTACCATGGCTTTTGGAAATAAGAAAATCCTGTGTGCTGTTGGTCTCATGGACTCTGTTCATTCTGCGTGGAATCACTAAAGGAGTCTTCTTGTCTGCCAAAGCAGGTGAAGCCCTGAGAGCAGTGTGATCACTGTTGTTTTTCTGTACAGCACTGTGGAAAATGATGTGTGTATTAAAGAGCAAGTAAGAGAGGTGTAATTGTGCTTTACTGTCTCACACCAGAGGGGAGAGCAAAGGAAGCATTTGCTTACATAAAACAGGGTAGTTCATTTTCCCTAAAATGAAACATAATTCCGTTAGTTTTGAAGTTTCCAGCAGACACTGACTTCTCTCTCCTCTTCCAACCAAGAAGCAAGTTGCCTCATTTTCCTGAGGAGTTTCTCTGTGCTTTGTTTCCTCATGAAACATGGAGCATCATATGCTCTGTTATCCCTCTGAGGCCGAAATGTTACACCTGTGGCTGTGCTCCAGACTCAGTGCAGTTAAATCAGCATGATGGAGCCCTGAAGACCTCCTCTTGGAGCTCACTGCAATGTAACAATGGCAATTGAATGCCTGTTGGCCTGTCTAGGGAAGAGTCTCTATTAAATACCCAGTACATTCCTGGTTTTTGTGTCTTGCTGTCCCACTTCCAGTTAAAGCTCCTCATCATAGCTAGGTAGGCAGGATCTCCCTGTCCCCCTTCCCCTGTGCCTGTTGTGTCTCCAAAACTCCCAACTGAATAATGTATTAGCTTGATTCATAGAAGAACAGTGGACCAAATGCCTACCTCTCTTCTCATGTTTCTGCAGGGCTTCCAGGAATGAAAAGAATTAGCACATAGACAGACGATTTTTCTAGCATACCACAGAGCTGTATTTAGTGTGGCCTCAAACCTAGACTAGATTCCCACTGGACATGATACAAATGTTTAATAATTAATGTCTCTTTTAAAAAAATCAAACAGGGTGGAAAGAGGTTGATGTATTCCAGTAGTTCTTAACTGAGAGATGGTAATGGATTCAAGAAGCCTAAATTCTTCCTACCCTCTAATATTTCTTGTCAGGATCAGTAAACAAGCACTGTATTTTTGGGACAGTGATGCTCAGTGTTCCTGGAGCACTAATGGGAATATTAAGTATAAGACAGCTATGAGTCACTATGGTTCTTATTCAAGTCAAAGGCATAAATAGCACTTCTCATATATCCATGCTGTGTCAGTCAAAGATACTGCATTTCCCTTCCCCTCTGCCTCTAATAAACATCCGCCGACCTTAAGCTGCTATACACAGGAAACAGCCTGTTGGTTATTGTGTAAAACTGATAAGGTCCCCTGGGATGCTTTATCTGTCTCTGCTGTGCATATAAATTTAGCTTCAGTCATTGTAGGTTTTGTTCTTTTACCCTTTTTCCTCTACTCCTTTTTTAATGCCTGCTAAGTAAACATGGCATTGTGGAAAAGGGGATAAAGTAATTTTTTTGCATAATAAGATCATCATCCAGAGATTTAAGACTCCATCAATACACTTTGCCTTTCAGTTCTTCTGTCTGATCTTTCTTACAAATAATGGGTTGCTCTGTTTTGAAATCTATACCTGTTATTTGTTACTGTACCCTACCCACGTCCCTATTTCATGCAATTGTAAAATGCAGCAGACCAGAATGCCTGTCACTACGATTTTGCTCTGAGACATGATGGTATTTACAGCAATACTGTATTCCTGTCTGCGTTTATTGCAGGTTATAGAGCTTTCCTGCTCGGTATAGTGCTGTGATATGGCAGCCAGAATTATCCGTTAATGTGTGCTCTCAAGAGGTTGAGTTCTTGAAGCCATAGAGCAATTAACACTCTTAATATTTCCAGTATTGCTTAAGGGTTTGGTGTCGAGAGGGTGGATCTAGGGCTTGGGTTTCTTGTTTTGTATTTGAGAGAGTCCCATCTCTCGTTCATAATTATTAGTACATGGGCCAAAAATATGGTCAGCAGTGTCTCAAAGGTGGCTCCAGCTTCTGGGTGGGACGTATGTGGTGCAATACCATTGTTGCTCACTTTTGCCTGTGGTGTGCTCCATACTGAAAGCATGTTGGAGAGCTGAAGGATGTAGCTAGATGTAGCAATCCTTCCTTATTCTGCAGCGTCTCAGGGACCACTGGAATTGGGTTGTCCTGAGGTGACTCAAGCTCATTTTAACATTCACTTACTGCCTTCTGTTATCACTCATCTTCCCTTCTGGAGCTGGTGAGCCTGATGCCCTGTGGTCTTTTGTGTAATTCCTTTGTATGCAGCTCGGAGGTAAGCACCTCAAGGTGTGTTTTATGCCTAATTTATAGAAGTACAACTAATTTGACAGGGTACTGGGAAGAGAATATTCAGGCCAGACATTTTACCAGCTACTTCTCAAAGGCTGAAGTGGTAACTGGGCAAGCTAACTGCCATTTGTGCCTTAGAAACCCTTCTACAATGTTCTGCCCTAATTCTCACTGTCCCTCGGTGGAAACTGGGCATCTGCATGCTGGATTTGGCTTTCAGAAGGTCCCCTTTGGTCTCTCTCTGAGAAGATGGCTGAGTGACTCCCTTTATTGCTGAACAAGCCAGCGAAGTTGTCCTGTTGCTCCTGTAAATACTGTTACAGCTGCACACGGGATGTGTTGAGGGACAGCAATTTACATCAGTCTTGGTTTCATGGCCAAACATCTACCTCTGCCATGAGAAACCAACAGCCTACAGAACAAACAAGACAAGTGAGGAGCATTCAAAGGGGCATGCCTTTGATGACCCCAAGCACAAAAAAAAAAGATGCTGGATTTGGTCTGCTGTGTATACACTCTGTTTGATAGTATGGCAGCTGCATAGCCAAGATAATGGGTTTGTTTAGCTTTTGGCTAGTAAAGCAACCTTGGCCCAGATGACAGGACAATTTAATTATCTGACCATTAACCTAGTTACTCAGGTGAATTTCAGCTCTCTCTGACTTTGCTGCTTTTCGTGTGGTTTCCATTACTCTTATCTGGTTCGAAGCTAGCTCAGCAGGTACATCCACATTAGTGGCCTTAACTGCAGTTTAGTACTCTAAGAAACTTGGTGTAGTTTTCAGGACAAAGAAGACAGGATCAAAAAGTCTTAAAGAATTAGAAGGTAAAAAAGCCAGAGAATGTCCTTTTGGTACCTTGTCCTTGTGTCAGCTTCCCTGGGACAAGGGCTACACCTCCTTTAATACTGAGAGCCTTGGGAAATCTAAGTGAAAGCAAGATCTTCAGGAAAAGGTCAGATAGTCTTCACAGCATTGATGCTTTTCAAATTTCCCCAGCCCAAGGTAGTCCTTGCATTTAAGCTTGCAAGGCAGTTGTTAGAGATCTTCCATATTGTTTGGATGAGGAATTTGTCCAGGCTAGCCAGGGGTGAGGATCTCACCCTGCTTTCTTCAAAGATGATCTTGTCACGAGTGCTGCATAAAAAGGTATCAGCACTTTTTGTCAGTGATGAACTTCTTTGTTCATTAGGTTAACATTGGCTGCTGTCACTAGTAAGTACCTTTTAATGAGGAAGAGAGCATTCTGAAATTGTGGAAACCTGGCACTCGGGTCTAATTCACAGCTCACTGAAGTCAGTGAACAGATAGATAGACTCCCACTGAATTCAGGTCCTGTTCAGATCTAAGGCAATTTACCCTGGCTGAGGACCTGCTCCTGCTTTCCCCATGTGGCTACTCAAGTGTGAAGTGCAGCTGCTGCTGGCACATTTTTTTCTTCCATTTAGTTCCAAATCCATCCAGCATTATTTTCAAGGCAACAACACAGCAATTGAAGTTTTGCTCTACCTCCCCAAATTAAACATAATTCTTTTACATCATTTACTTCCACTTGCTGGTTTGCTTTCATTTGACCTGCTAACCATGTCACACAGCATTAGCTTTGTAAATGCTGCCACAAACTTGGTTTGAAGGTTTGTGCCAGGTTAGTTGTAATTCCCTGTTTTTTTCTTGCATGCCAGAACAAGCAGAGAAATGTATATCATGAGTGTGAGCCCAAGTTTGCAAAGCTTTAGTTGTAAGTAAAATCAACTTTTAAAATTTAGAGTTTTCTGCTAGTAAAATAATTGAGCAGATTTTTGGTTCCTGTCATATTTTAAAGCTGCTATTTCACTTGTGAGTCCCTTAAACTTGCTTTGTATCCCATTTCTGGGTGGTACTGATGGAAAATATATATATAATTTTTAAAAACAGACAAACCAGACTTTCACAGTAAATAATTCTGTGTACAAATCCTACTTGTTATTTTGTGGAAAAATTACGGATATGTTTTAAAAAAAAACTCCTTCTTCATTATTTCCTTTTCTTCTTAAATAACAATTGTACTTATTTTCATTCAAGCCCTCTTTTCCTGCATGGTACATTTGAATAATTTACACATCCCTGCTGCATGGGAACCAGAGAGCAAAGCAGACTTCCTGAGGGAATGTCACTGAAATCCTTATTCCTGTGATTATTGCTACAGTGCCGCTGAGAATTTCCACCCTAGGTGTGGTTTTATTGAAGCATACGACGTTCAAAAAACCTAATAGGGCATAGATTCTTAAAAGCTTGTGGTGTGTACTTAAACTGACAAAACAATATGGATTTAAGGTTGTACATCACTGTTGGAAATGTTACTTCCTTTCCTAATACAGGACTGATAGATGAGGACACCATTGTGCTTCAGGGAAACACCCCACTGAGCTGATTAGGACCCTGAATAAGTACCTCAGTTCCCAGCATCCTCTCCTCAGTGCTAGAGCTTGGTTGTTTCCTAAGGTCACCATCAAAGCTTCTGACTATGAACACATAGTCCTCTAGATGCTCTTGAGCTCATGCAGGACAGCAGCAGTTAGTCAACCAACCTTTTGCCTGCACCACAGCTTATAGTCCCGTCAGTCCTGCAAGCCTGAGTCATTGTCCTCAACGCCTGCCTCAATAAAAATGGTCCTATTTAGCATGGAGAAATTTTAATTTAGTTTAAGATTTTATCATAAAGTAGTAGGGATTTTGGACTGAAGGAGTGGAGAGCACTTTCTTGAGCAGATCCGCTGTGAAGATCTAAGGGATTGGTAGCTTGCAGTTGAAGGTGGTGATAAGCCACGGGAACAGTAACTTTGTCCAGCTCAGATGCACTCACAATGCATAGTGTACCTAAGATGCAGCTGTATGTTGACCTGCCCATCTCACAAAGGCACTTCCAGCAGCTTTTGTGGTGCATTCATGTGAGTGTGGGCTGCTGAAATGAGTCCACTACCCATTCTGGGTAAAGTTCAGAAAGCTGAAGAAATGGCATGAAAGGAAAATACAGTCTTAGATTTTTGCACTCCTTTCTTAAGATCCCAGGGTCATCATAACACATGCCTTCATGTAGAAGCAGATGCTCAGGGTCTCATTTGAAGTCCACAAAAGTCCTTCTAGAGCCACACGCCAACACATCATGTATCATGGAACATGTCCCAGGCCTTCATAGTCAGCTTGAAACCTCTATTAAAACATCACTAAATGCAATTATAATGTATCACAGGAGGAAAGAAAGAGAGATCAAGATCTTAAGTCCTGGCGATAACAGGGCATTTGTTAAATAAAATTCATATTTAATGATCAGAGCTGTTACTAGTACATTGGTGAGCACAGATATCTTTTTAATGGTTTTCATTTCACATTAACCTTTTAATAGTGAGTGAAATCTTCCTAAACTACAGAAAGAAATTATATTCTCACAGTTTACCATGTCAGAGGAGATCATAAAAAGGGGTCCTTTTCCAAGTGCTAATTTTTCTGAAAATTGAATTTCTCAGGACGTTCCCATTAGGCCATGGCTGAATCTGCCATCGGACAATCCAGGGTCACTTCCCCAAAGCCATCAGTTTACGCAAGGTTTCCCTCGGATTCCCATAGACAGCTGCTGCAAAGGATTTTTGCTTAAATTCTCCAGGCTTATGTGTTGTTTGGTTGCTCTTTTAGTACAGCCTTGACCTCCAAGGTCTTCAGATAGGAACAGTGCGCATCACAGTTGGGATGTGTTTTCCTTAAGGGTATTGTATTGTGGCCCTTTCATATGAGTGGATTGAACTTGATTTAGGGGGAGCAGGAGAAGAATGAAAGGGATGTTTCAGTTTCCTAAGGGAAAATGAAGTGAGCTGTATAATCCTAACTGTTTGTTTTAACTCTTGCTGCAGTCTCTGGCTTTCTCTAAAGAAAGTCCTTTATCTGCTGGCAGTGACTGCGGAGTGGTTTACTAGCTTCCCATGCTTTAGTTTTTTTTTAGTTTTTCACATGCATTGTAAGAGAAGTGGTACATATAGGCAGCGCTGTAGGCAGAGCCTCTTATGTTTCCGTGGGAAGTAGTTTCTCCTTTAAAAATGTCAAACTTAATACTCTGATGCAAAGGAGCAGGGCCTCCATTAACCCTCCCCAACAAGGAACGATCCCAAGATCCTACTAGCTCTTTATTAGAGCAGTGGGATTTCCCCATAAGACATCATCTATTATATTACTTGCACCTTGTAAATTACATTTTCTTTTTTTTTTCTTTTTTTTTTTTTTTTTTTTAAATTATACTCTGAAGAGGAGACGGGAGGAAAAGGGCAAGATACAGCTCTGAAATAGGGCTCAAAGAGTGTGGGGAAGAAAGAAGCATAGTGAAGCCCTTTCCTTCCAAATGTAGGGAATAGAGCAGGCTCAGTGAGGAGAAAGTGTCTTTCAGAAACATACGAAGAACAAAAGAATTTTCAAAGAGGTCTTGGATCCACTGCATTGGTATTGCTTTTGTGGACCAGAGTAATTGCTTTTGGAGACCTGGTGTTTGCACCTTTATTTTCCATCTAGTCAATCCTTTCTTATAATCTTGGGAGGGATCTCACCACCTGCTGCATTCTTGAATACAACTACAAAACAAATCAGTAATGCTTTTGTTAAAATGGTTTTATCCACCTCAGAACTGCTTTGCAGTCAATGGTGAAATCTGCATGGTGATGAATCACTCATTCCTCCTCCCCTCTCATGAAAACACACTGAGGTCTCAGAGCTGGTCAAGGACTACTAAGACTGGGGACACTGATTATCAAGCCAAAATGAAGGAATGAAAGCCTTAAGAAAGAAAGTGCATGTAACATCTTTAAGCCTGAAAACATTTCTTTACAGCTTCTTGAGTCAGTGTCAGAGTCCCTTCATACTCCCTTTTGCAAGTAAAAATGAGAGCAATAGGGCTAAAGCCTAGTCAGTGTCTTATCATTTGGCTTCGTAAGATGTTTACTGGCATAAACACTGTTGCTTCCTCACACCCTTCCTGTATACTAGCTGTTGTCCTGTGACGTGATGTCACAAACCAATCCTTATCCATCTATCTTTGATCGATTACACAGTGATTCTTATTTGTCGGGTATTTTTCAATTGTTCCCACAATTTCAGCATCCGGGTTCCTTACAAAGTATAAATAAGCTCAGTGACCTATCCAAATACCTAGTTAAATTGAGATTTTTACTATTTGTGTCACTGGCATCAAAGGAACTGTGCTGATTTGCGCCAGTTGACACCCTGGCCCAAAGCCTCAGGCTCCAATCCAGGGGAGTCACAATGGAGAGGGATGTGTAGCCCGGAGGCAGGGGGCAAACAACTCTCCTGAGGCAAGTTTTGATTTTAATGTATTAGGAAGCTTTTTCAGGTCTTTTAACCACTTTTAATAATCACAGTGTTGAAATGGTGACATTTAACAGTTGCAGCTTCTCCTTACTTATTCCTTCATTGTCATTGAAAATAATGAATACTGGATCTTTAAAATCCTGCTAAGGCAGGTAAATTGTAATTAATCATGAGCCCTTCATCAATAACTAATTATTCAATTACATTAAAGATAATCTTGTTTTCAGTGAATATCAATCATTCAATGAACTATTGTTTATTTCTAATTCCTAACATCAACATTATTAATTCTATAATTGCAAGTGTCATGAAATGGCCAGAGCATAATAAAACATACATGCCCTATAACCTCCATATTAAATCAGAATATCATACTGACAGATACTGTAGCATTGCAGATAAGTCACCCTCTTTGCAGCCCCCTTTTTCCAATTGAAATAGCTGAGTTTAAATGGGAAATAAATACTGTCTGCATCATAGTTAAGCCTACTTGGAAAGGTCTAAAGAGGCAAGCTAATAGTTAGTGGACTGATAATTACAGATGTTTAAAAATAGATACATAGCTATTTATGCTGTCTGGAGTATTAATAACTTTATTTACAAATATAAGAAAGCTCAGCTGGGAGATCCAACCCCTATATGATATTTCCTTGTTCCATGTAGGAGCAGAGGTGGTTTTAATATTTTTGACTAGTGGAGATTTCACCAGAAAACTTCATAGCAGATGTCACGTCTATACATATGTACAAATAAAGGTATGGAGGTTTCAGAGAGCATTACTGTGCAAAACAAAACCAGTACAGGTTATTTATTATCCAAACAGCCATCTCATTATCTCATCTAAATAAGACGAGAATATTTTGTTGTAATACACTAGCAAACAGGAAAAAAAAAAGCCCATTGCCTTGTCGAGGACCATGTATTGTTCTGCCACATGCCACGGTCACACTCAGCCCATGTGCCGTATGCTTGTCTTTACAAGCTGGGAAATGGCCAGGAAAATCCCTGGTGCTAGCTGCTGTGCTGGTCCGGTGTCCTTCCCACTCCTGCACGTTGTGATGCCAGGATGGATGCTACCAGACGCACAGTCCCCACTCGGTGCAAGAGGGAAAATGGGGCTTACCAAGATTTTACTGAAGGTTGTAAAGTTCTGGTGGTGTTGGATCTCACTTTCTCCAAGGTAAGAGCCACTCCAGAGTGGGAGTAAGAAAAAGGATGCATTCATGCAGGATTATTGTCATTTAATAACCTGGGGGCTCAGGGGTGATTTAGGTGAGGTTGACTTGCAGGTCAAGTGTGGTTGCCTGTGTCTGAGCACCCAGAGCTCAGTGCCAGCTGCTTGGTGTCCACAGTACCAGTCCCAGCAGTGTAGAAGAGGGGGAGGTTGTCTGTTCAAAGGCTGGTGCCGGTGACCTTTGTGAAATTCCTCTGTGAAATGGAAGTAGACGTACCCATCAATACCCAGCTTTGCTGCTTCAGCGAGGCAAGCTGCTTATATTATTAAAAGATGGGTATTTGAATTTGCAAAAGCACTTTTCCTGTGTCTCATTCAATCTTTCTGCTGCAGCAGTTTCGGTCACTGAGCAGGGCCTGTGTGTGTTGTTAATAGGCAGTCATGGAGAAGGCTGCGGGAGCAGAAAGGAGGGGAGGGGAAGAGGAATGACTAGTCCTTTTCCATCTGCAATCCCTATCACCCCAAACTGTCCTGGTTTAAACATGGGAAGCTTGATGCCATGTGGAGCAGCTCTCTGCTCACCAAGAGCCATCCAGGACAGGACCGGTGTGCAGCCAGTGCCCAGGGCTGCTTGAGGGCATCTGTGGGGCTTGTGGACTTCAACCCTCCATTCCTACCAGAAGCAGTGGGCCTGTTCAGCAGTAACATAACTACTGTCAAAAAGAGGGGTGTGAGGAATTAGCTCCTTGTGTTTATCATGCCGTTGGTCTCGCAGATGAGATGGTATTCATCACTCTGTTAATGAGGGCTTAACACTTTCTCTGGCCTATGCTGCCATGGTGGCAGGTGTTTGTCCTGATGCCGCGGTGCAGAGGGTGTGTTGCCTCTGCATCTGGCACCAAGTCTGTATCTGCTCAGATCCTCTGATGGTGAATGGGCAGAATTAAACTCACAGGTCTGCTTTCTCACTCCCTGAACTAGCCAGGGCTAAAGCTCCTGCAAGAAAGAGCCCAAGTGGTTTGTGGTGGAGAAAGGCTGAATGGTGGGGCTTCAGCTATCCCTTGATTGATCAAGGGACAGTCCTGGAGACCTCAGGCAGGAGGCCCATCACACCCAGCCCTTCCTTCTGGCAGGAGGAAGTTACCAGCTATGACCTTGAGCAGCAACCTGCATGCAGCTTTGGCTGTTGGCTCCTGGTGATCAAACTCTGGTTGTATGGCTCCAAGGGTAAGATTTCAAAGGGTATAAACCCCTCTATCTCATGTTTCTGGAGTGTGTAAGAAGTTGTGTAGCTGTAAAGTTAATGATCACTGAGACATCCCTTAGCTATTTTCTTTATCTGATGCGTGTCACTTTGGTACTGTTGGTGTATCAATGAAAAATAAGGGCTTTGTTTATTAGATTGATACAGCAGCATGTAGGTGAACGGTTTAATCAACAGTACTGCTTGTGAAGCTGTAACAAGCTTGTCCTAATAGCTGCGCCCTGCTATAAATTCATAGAATCATAGAACAGTTAATCCCGAGGAAGAGAGACGTCTGCATGGCAGAGTGGCAAGTCAAAAAGCAGACCCACCATGCCACAGGTTAGTTGTGGGGTATAAAAGCTGGAGTGGGTGACAGAGATAGTGACATCTTCACAGTCAGAAGAAGATGCGAGCCAGCCTTTTTGTGCATGACTTCCCCTCTTACCCGTGCCAGCTGACACGCCGATCATCTGCAGAAGCATATGTTTGACCAGCCCTCCTGCCAGGGGAAGGTGGTAGCTTGGGCTAATTTAGGGAGAAAAATCAGCAGAGAGTATAGTGAGCAATACAATTGTTTCCTTTATCACTATGGGGTTGTGAGTTTTTTTGTAAACTTTAAGCTGAAAATGTTCCATTTTGACTCAACTTTGGCAGGCATTGAGACCTGACCTATAGCATCATTTAGGTTGGAAAAGACCTTTAAGATCATCAAGCCAAAAAGTGAACCTGATGCTGCCAAGTTCACCACTAAACCACGTCCCTAAGCAGCACATCTACAAATCTTTTGAATACCTCCAGGAATGGTGACTCATCCACTTCCCTGGGCAACCTGTTCTAGTGCTTGATGTTGGGCTTCTCAGAAGAACCACAGCGAACATGCTGAAAGGCATGCTGCGTGTCCTCCTCTGAGAAGAGAGGAAAAGGTTGGTTTCTTTTTTGGGGAGTGGATAACTAACATTACTTGAACTCCTTGTTTCTAACTTTTCTTGTGACTTGCTCTAAGACCACAGCCTATTCATGTGGTAAATGGAGCATGCTTATATTTCTCTTAATGGATGTTTGAGATTCTTGGCTGAAGGGCATTAGGGAAGAGAACATATTATTATAATTTTATTATATCTCCTACTTTTTCTTGACATTATGGAAAGTTCATAGTGGTATTTCAGTATAAGCCTACATAAATAGTGTTTAGCAGTGGTATTTTCAGTCATGAGTGCCTAAAGTTAGGCCCCTAACTCTATGTTTATGCACCTAAATAGGTGCCTAAGTTCATTAGAGGGACTAACCACTGGCAGACTCCACCTATGTGAATGAGAACTTTAGATCTTCAATGCTCTTTAACACCAAAATAAGTATTTATGAGGGTGGTCCTAATCTGGCATGTCACTTTAAGCATCAAATTTGGGTATGGTATGTCATCACTGATTCAGTCGTCCTGATTTTGCAATCAGCATCTAACTGCAAAGAAGCAATAACCAACTGTCAATGCAGTTTATGGAGTTATCAAAGACAGTTGGTGTCTCTGAGGCTTCTGCTTAAATCTTCCACTCCAGGAAACACAATTCACATGTTTAGCAGTGTTAATGTAAAAAATACTGTGTATTTTTCAATTAAACCAGGCCCTGAAGTGTTTTCTGGATCCAGGATCACTTATCTTCCCCATCAAGGTGCACAGCAGTGAGTGCAGCCAGGTTGTTATTGCTTTTACTGTAGTCTAAACACGTACAGGCATACACACACATCTGTATCATCAAAATCTGGCAAAAGTATTCGTTGTTGTCTCTAAGAAGGAGTAATACTCTCCCACAATGTGCAATTTATAGTCACTAGTTTTTGCTGCCTCTTATTATAAAAACAATTCATCTCATTGCAGAATGCGTGCTTAATTATAATTTGCTAATGCCCTTGAGATTTTTAAAGTCAAATCTGTTGCTCAAGTGTACTGTAGCCAATATTATCTGGTGACAAAGCAAGGGAATTAGCTTAAGGAACTGATTTTTTTACCTCTGAATTTGCGATCTGTGACCTTATGCAGAACACGAGTACCTTTTTCATGAGTCAGCTTCCCCATCTGTTTTTTTTTTTAAAAAAAAAACTGGCTGGAGATTATCAGGTGAAAGGTGCCATATTTTTATTTTGTTAAGCAGTCAGAGCACTGGATACATTCAGCACTTTATTTATAATGTAGTGCTCTGCATTTGAAACACCTCATCATATTTATACTTTCAATTTGGCTTTACTTTTAATATCATTGCTAAACATATACCACCCACAGATTAAGGACA
Source organism: Merops nubicus (assembly GCF_000691845.1). Lineage (NCBI taxonomy): Eukaryota > Metazoa > Chordata > Aves > Coraciiformes > Meropidae > Merops > Merops nubicus. Next base: position 127,391 of record NW_008626184.1, read on the forward strand.
TTGATGTGCATTGTAGTGTAAGTCATAGCAGTGATTCAGTCCAAGCTGAGTGGTATAACCAGGCAGTTCTACCAGTGGTCTTGGGGCTCAATCACAAGAAAGCAGCGTGAGGAGTGACACCCTTTTTTCTCTTGGCATCTGGTTCAGACCAAACTGCCAGTAAACTACTTGTGCAGTGGCTGAGGTACATGGGCTGCATCCACGTGGTGCGTGGATCTTGTCTGTTTTCTTCATCAGCTCCAAAGACCCTTTATTTGCTATGCTGAGGGAAACAAAAAGACAAGGACGTTACAGCATGTGATGGGGAGGAGAGAGAGAGGTTATCTTTTTTCTCCAAAGACATGAGCTTTCTCTAGTTTGTGGCAACTTCAAGTAGCCTGCTAACAAATCTGCACTGCTGTGTCTGTTGCAGAACTCTGTGGATGTCATGTCAGTTCCTGCTTTCAGAGCAACCCCAGGGGCATTTGAGTGAACGTTTTCTCCAACTGTTGACATCTTGGTGGCCTCAGAAAGCTGGCCCCCTGTGGCTCATAATGGGATGGTGGCTGGATGAGATGAAACAGGGCGTTTAAACAAACCACTGTTGTTTTTCAGCTCTTGCTTGCATTCCTACTTAGCTGTGTATATATCATATCACATAATGCATCTACATCCTGTGAGGCATATTGTAGCTGTTAGAAAAATACCTTTGATGGGACTATGCAAAGAAATTCCACTATTTTTTTAAGCAGAACTGCCCCAAAAACTTTGCTTTGCTCCCCACAGCGCAGAGATGTCTTTCTTTACAGCTACAATGCAAGTACCATTGGGGGAACACTGTGTGCCTCGGGGGTACACATAAACTCCTGACCCTGCTTAAGCTGTGTGCCACACGAGGCACACATGTCAGCAACATTAGTGGGTTTGGCACCACCCTACCAAAGCATGTGTTTTAGCACATCATTCATATCCAGCCAACCACGAGTCCGGCAATAATGTTGCAATCACTGGTCCTGATCGCTTCCTGCCAAATAACAAACACAGCCTGTCCTCCCTAAAAATAGAGATCCTTCTCACTGCCCAGTAATCCCAGTGCCAGCACCAGAACTGTACGTTTCCTCAGTCTGCTTCAAGTCTTAAAATATTTTTTTCCTATTTTCTTTCTGGCAGAGAGCAGTTTGGGAAATCTATCAGAGCTATTAATTTTGTTTTGGGGAGCGCAGGGGTGCTAGTGTTTTATTAACACAGTAGCTCTGCTCAATGGCAACATCTGGTTTTCAGTGAGGTTTCAGGGATTTTTTTTTATTCTGTTTTCCAGCTGTGTTGACTCAAGTCAGAAAGCAGTCAGCCACTTGTGAGTGAAGTCTCCAAACACTTAAAGAGATGAGATTTTCTTTGAAACTCCTGAATCTTGGAAAATTAGAGCAGAATCTGACAATACCAATTTTTCCTCCGGAGGCTTCCAACACTCACAGTTTTGGTTCCAGCCAGGATCAGGAAATTAAAAATCACCTGGAAACTTTTGCAGGACTTTGAGGAGGGCTGTAGGTTGGATCTGCACAGAGGCAGAAATTGCAGGAGGGAGACATAGTTTCCCCAAGTCATTTGTGCTGTGTTGTTCATGTATCCTGAAAGATGATTTACCTTGCTCTAGAAAACCTCTAAGTCAAAACAATAAAGTCTAAGTTGTCTGGAGCAAAGAATGAAAATGCAGCTTTGGTGTTAAGGCATCAACAATTCATTAGGCTTACCTGTGTCCCAGCAGGGAAGCCAGCCAAGAGACAGATACTCATGGCTAACACTGGCTGCATGTCTGATGTGTGTCATAAATCCCATCCCTTTGGGACTTTGGTTAGCCAGGTGTAGGTACGTGCCTGTGGCTTCAGCTCCAGCAGAGCAGGGAACGAGTGACCAAAAGGATATATATAAAACATGCTCCTCCATGCTGCTCACTAGCTCTCCCACTCTCTGCTCCCCAGCATAGCCTGGCCCCCAGGCTTCCCCTGGCACCAGCCCTGTGGCACCCTGTTAAATCTCAGGGAAAAGCAGAGGTACCTGAAAAGCTGAGACTGCTGGCAGAGTGGCTCCTCCACCACCTTGTCCAGCAGTGCTTCTGTCCTTGCTTCCTTCTCTCTATCTTTCATCTCCATAAAAGCACCTGCTTTTTATGCAGTTCTCCTGTTTTCTCTCTTTTCAATGTTCCTGCATTATTCAGCTTTCTTTCTCTGGTTTTGCCTCCTCTTTTTAACCTCTCAGCTCACCATGTTCCTCATACAGGAGGAAAACAGCAAGCCATGTAATATGGCCTCGAAGGCCACGACTAGCGGCAGAATGAAAGGAAGAGGACAGAAGGCAGCTTTAACACCCAGCATCTGAAAATTAAATGTTTGCTTTTTTCTGTGGTCAGTTTGTTAGATGAGCTATGGAGTTCCTTCTTCCTGTCCCAGTTACCTCACTGAAGCAGGAGGCTGTCCCAGCTTGGGATGTGGACTTCAAATCCAGACTCTACCTCTGTGGTACTGCCCAAGCCCAGAGGAACCTCACTGATGTAGCAGAAATTTGCCCAAAGTCAAGCTGGTGTAGGTGGTGTCTACTGGCCATGACACCTCATGTTCTCAGTTTTAACTTTTTCCCTATTCTCAACCCTCTTTTTGTTTTATTTTCTGGAAAAAAAAAAAAAAAAGCCTAGCTGAGCCTAAGAAAATCAGTCTGTGGAACAGTGACTGTTGTTTTAGGGTTAAGTTACAACTATGTTGTTTTTTTCCATGCATGTTTTTTGGGGTTTGGAGGGGTTTTTTTTGTGTGTGGGTTTGGTTTTTTTCTTCCCAGACTGCTTGAGTCCTAAATTCCCTTTCTGTACCATCAGTTCTCAGAACAATGAACCACTTGATATACCTGATAAGAGTTAACATGAAAAATGAATAAATCATTTGCTACTCCCTTTTCTTTTTTGCTGTAACTGGGTGTTGGTCTATAAAATGAAGGAAGTTAGATTGAGCAGGAAGTTTAAAAATGCTTAGACAGATGTCATTAAAAAAAAAAAAATCAAATTTGGCTTCCTGCCAACTGACTGTAATTAAAATTATTCTTCTTAGTGAGAAAAAAGCAGATGCAAAGGGAGGTTTCCTGTCTCTCAAAGTAGGAAATATAAATAACTGTTAGTCTCTCCTTTGTGTGTGCATGCATGCACGCATGTGTGTTTGTGGAAGCGTTGCTTATTTCTGAAGTACCTTGTGATTGAAAACTTTACTAAATACCATGTGGATGGGTGCTTCACTAATCTATCCTTTTATCAGTCTTGTTTTTAAAACAGATCTTTGTTGAAAAATAATGTTTATAAATTGCAGTATATAAATTGCCCTTTGTGTATTACAGATTACTGAAATGGCTGCTCTTATAGGAAAGAAGAGTAAATTTCTGTGTACGGTGTTGAAGGGAGAACAGGATGTGGGTGGATGTACACGTCTATATAGCTGTACACATCTATACACATCGTATAGCTATAGCTGATAACTGCATTAATTTAGAAACCAATGCAGTTAATGCCATGCAACTTCCTAGCATACTTGGAAGTGTACAAGTATAGAACTGCTTCTATCAGCATAACTTCTTTTTCCTGTACAAGCATCTTTAATTTGATGTAATGCCTTTACATTATACTTTAATTTTGTTTTAATTACAAAGGTTTCTCATTTGCTATAATTATACAAATTCTAAAACAGTCTATTAGCCAAATAAGGCAAGTCTACCATCAGGGGAAGTGCTCTATGGCTTTTCTGTAACCACTGTTTAAAAGGGGGCTGATTCCTTTTCTCTCCTATTCATCAATGGCTAACGACTTGAGCAGGTTGAAGAAATTCTACCAATCCATTTACTGTGGCTTTTTTCAGATGTTGCACTGAAGTTTGTATTTTTTTTCTCTTTTTAAAAGGAAGTTAATTTGAGGAACTGCAGATGAGGCATAGGCATGTGTTTCAGTGTTGAGAACTGGTAGAAGTCAGTGGAGCAATATCCTTTTGGCAGTTGTTAAGGCTCCTGCCTAGCACATCAGTTTGTGTAGACTGTGTTGCATATACATAGCAGGATGAGACATCATTTGATGTTCTTTAGCAGCCTCACTTTTACCCAGGTCAGATGCACCGTGTGGTTCTTCCACCAGCCCTCATTTGTGAGTTTTAGTCATTGCGTATCTGCATTGAGATGTCTTATAGCATAGATGCAGTTATCTGGTAAAAGTGTCCTGATAATGTTGTTTCTCCTTCTCACTGTATTGGGATAAATGGGTAAATAGTAAAAATGTGCTTGTATTGACATGAGTTTTCCTGACTTATTTTGATACCTACTGTTTTCAAGTAGACTATGTTTGAACTTACCTCTACCTGTGAAAGTAAGTCTTAGTACCAGCACCCTTCTACCAATCAGCACACGCTTAATGTATATCCAATAGCGTATCAATACAAAGAGCAAAGAGAACAGGTATGTGAGTGCAGAGCCTCAGTTTGATATTAAGTACATTAAATGAAAAGTAGGAGACAGCAGATAAGCCCCACAGTGTGTTTTGGGGGTGATGACCACAGGCAGGAATACCTCTTTTTCCATGAATGCACCACAATACAGAGAAATAGCCTAATTTTGCTGCTCTTTTCTTCAGAACTCCACAACTGCTCAGCCTCTGTGGGCCAACCAGTCTCAATGCAATAAGGTTCCTGCAACAAGAACCACTGCTTAAATTGATAAACCATGACTGTCCTGTACATCATAAGCTGGGAGGCATGTTGGTATAGTGTGTAGTGACCTTTGTAAACAATTCCTCAATGATTTTGGCATCTTTGAGTGGTCTTGGGAAAACTTTCCTTGGACAAGATAGCAGAACTCACTTCTGTATTTTGACTTGACATTATCTGGCAAGAAACCTGCTAAAAAGAGGCTAGAGAAACAGCTGAAAAAGAGCAAACGCCTTCCTAAAGCAATCAATAGAACAGCTGACACCCACTGAGCAGGAGTAGCAGTGATCTGAAAATATGCAAGAGGAATATGAACATGTACATCCTATGATTGTTGCAGTGCTGTGAGAGCCAAAGAGAGTTCTTCATTGCTCAGAGAAATATTGAGGGACTAGTCCAAATGGACAAGTAATGTAGGCTGTGGAGATCAGACCAGGTTACAAAAGCTATCCCAAAGAATGCTACAGGAAACTTCAGCAACAACTAAGCTTATAGCTCTTTGAGAAGAGGGAATAGGAACATTTTTAACTCACAATCCACTTTACTGCACAGCCCAAGTCCATAGGTAATCCATCTCTGCCAATTCTAGCATGTCCTCAGTAAGCACATGTTTAAGGACTGCATTGTGTTAAACCTCCTGGAAAGAGATTCCTGTCTCTGTTGAAATCCAGAGGCCCTATGAAAAGGTAGAGAAGGTCAAATGTACAGCACAAACCATGAGAAACCCCTTGCTGTTTCTCCAGTCCTGACATTATGCTTTACTGGAGGGCAGTTTGACTAAATCTAATCCAGTTGAGTTTATAGTTAGTTATGTCTGCTGCTTCTTGGAGAAGTCTACTAAATGTGCCTTTCAGAGAGATTCCAGGCAATCTGATGGAGAGGCTTTATTGCTGCTTCCCAAGTGGAAAGGGAAACCACAGAAGGAATAAATGGCCACTTCTGTGGCAGCACCCACAGCTCCCAAATCCTTGTCTGACACCCTAGGCTCCAAATCAGCAAATGCTTAAACTCTTGCCTTACTTTGAGCTGCTGAGTCATTACATGGAAAAGAGAAGACAATCTGCTCTTGGCAGTGATGCCTTCCTCGCATGCTTCTCCCAGTGGTGGCATTGGTATGTCTGCATTTGGGGAGGTGTGCTATGGAGGGAAGGAAATGGGGAAATTTTATTTGGGGCAGGTAGAGGGAAGACTGATCTTTCTTCTATTAAGAGTGTCAAAAAATACACCAATGTTTTTTACTCTCATGCTGCAGACATTTTGCAAACAGAAGATGAAAGCCTTGGCACTTTTTTTTTTGTTGGCATTTTGGCAAAGCATTTTCATGAGCATGGCTGCCCACTTAAGACATCTGTTTAAGTTCCCAACCCAGCATAACAAGCAGATCTGGACAAAAATTTGGGGCTATTTCCAGCAGGTTCTCTTACATTTTGTACATGTGAATCCAGGGACAAGGAACGGATGCTTTTGAGCAGGCCTGAGCAGTGCTTTCAGATGAAACGCATGTCTCATGTCCGGCCCATGGGAAGGAGATTGTATTTCTGAGGAGCTCTTTAGAGGAGTGCTAAGTAAACAGTAACTCTCTCCACAATGGAATTTATTCTGAGTGAATTATCAGGGTTAAAAAAATACTCCATTGCTTTCGGCTCTTATCTTTGTTTACCACATCGCCAAGGACAGGGGCCTGCCTTTGTGTCCCACTACTGAACTGTCAGCAAGGGGGACAGGGAATGCTGCCTTCTCTGCAGGCTCAGCATACAGGCTTCCTGAGGAGTATAACATTTTAGCAGCAGTTGTTGGTCTTGCTCGGTTTGGTTCATTCTCTTTTGTTGTCTTCCTTCAGCAAACCTAGATAATCTTAGAGAAAGGCCTTTGTGCCAAATTTCTGCACTCTGTAATTTAGTGACCTTCAGATATTTAAACATTATTAAGACCAAGTTGAGCTGACAAAAGAGCCTATATCCTTTTCATTTCCAACTGAGCCGAGCATGCTGCGTCCTGCCTGGAGCCTGGCCGTGCACAGCACTCTCTGAACACAAGCCATCTTTCAGCTCGAGCAAGGAGGGAGCGCACCGACACCAAGCAGAGCACCGGCTCCATCCCTCACTGTGGCAAGGGCTGGCCATGTGGGAAGCCCCACCACTCCTGGGTCACCTGATTAATAACTCACCTTAATGAAATAAGAAATGCATGATGGAAAAATAATCAAATAAGAAGACAGTGTCCAGGCTGGAGCAGAGATGTGCTGGTAGCGCCACACAGAGTGGAGTGGTGTTCCTTGTCCTGATAGCCTCCCTTCTGCATTTTGGGGAGCACAGGACATGAGAGCAGCATAAGCCTGGCTTCTGCACCCTGACACTGGTGGCAGGACCCCGTGCCGGTGTCTGCTCCAGGAGCACTTTTAGTGCACCTCTTCTTCCAGAAGTCTCATAGCAACAGCCATTTCCCTCCACAGTTCCCTCTTCATAATTTGAGAGAGCAGAGGTGCGGGGAGCAGGGAAGATTCCTATGGATCCCAAACTTTATTTGGGACCCAATGGCATCATAGATAAGCTTTAAAAGGATATCCCTTAAACTTCAAATTACAGCTATTTTTCACATGCAAAGGTAGGCAAACAGTGAGTTTTGCCTGTTTGTTGCTGCTATGTGGGTAAGTGTATAATACCCATTACAGTTTTTTTCCTCCAGCAACTGCGCATCATAAAGCAAAGCTTTACTGATGGGTTAAATTCACTCCCTTATTTATGCAGAAGGAATGTGTAATATTTCTGTTCTGGTGGTCTGTCCACAATTTTTCTGTCCAATCAAGAGTTACCTTTATTTTGTATAATGTCAGTATTAACTGCTGAGACTTACTTTACTCATGACTTAAAAAAAAAAAAAAAAAAAAAAGAGGGAGGTGGGGCTGAAGTTACTATTAGTACCATATAATGATCAGGCTTTGAACAGGAGTATCATATGCTGCCTGCCTCTGAACGTGCCAGCAGTGTCCACACATCTCATGATTAAGGTTTACTAGTCTTATTAAAAGTGCTGGAGGAGAGGAAAAGATTTTCCCGAATTCACTTGGAAAGCTGTGTCAGGACTTGACCTTCTGACTGCAAGCCCCGTGGCTCTGCGGCATAACATCTCCTCCCTGTGCTCCTCCTGCCCTCACGATAATATGCCTGGAATCTGACCCCGCATTTCCCGCTGTCACGTTGGTATCAGCTGGAGATAAATGAAGCCTTTTGTTAACTTGTTCCTTGCTTTGCAGACTGCTTTTCTCTTCTGCTTTAAAGAAGAGCCAGTGGTGATGTGGCACTGAGGCAGAGCTGTGTACACACACTGTCAGCACAGTATTTGTAGTATACTGGCTGAAGCATCTCTTCTGATAGAGATGAGACAGGACTCCATTATAAGGAACACAAAAGGAATCCCTTTTCTGTCAAGTCCACTGGAAGCAAGGAGCAAGCCATCATCTTCCCAAGCGCTTCATCTCCGAGCCTGTGTAGTAACAAGAAGCAAAAAAAGGCTAATGTGTGTATGCAGAATGCAGAAACAAACAAACAAACAAACAAACAACAAACTTTCCATACCCTGACCTAGATAATAGGCCTTGGAATGAATTTTCTGACTTTGAAGCACTGACACCTTCAATCTTATGAGATTTAAAGGTTGTTTTTTTTTTTTTTCAGTCATTTTTATACCATTTCAAATTGATGGGTGTGTTACAGAAAATACACATGCATACATGTGTATGGACATGAAAAGAGGCCCAAAGTATTAATACCATTTTCTCTTCCTGTGCCATGATGTGAAATGGGAAGCAAATGTGTTAGGAAGAGCAGTGGGTATGGACAGAAGTGCAAGATGCTCTGGGTCTCCTGAGCTTCATTGCAAATGCCTTGGGAGCTAAGGCAGGGAAAACTGTGAGGTTGCTCTAAGTTACGCTGGCAGAAGGCAGGTCCAAGGATGCAAAAGGGAGTTGCACCCACTTGCAGTTTTTCCCAACAAGTTTCTTACAAGAGGTTTAGCTCAGGCAGAATATTATCCCAAATAACCTGCATTCCAGCATCTTTTCCTTCATAATTGATCCAATCCCGCTTTTTTTTTTTTTTAGTGCACCAAACGTATTATATGACTGGGACTACCAAGATGTTGCATGATGTCATTTAAACTAGAGCAGCAAGGCTGCAATAGCAGCAATGTGCCATTGGTTTTGTGATTATCCTGCTTGTTCATTTTAAAGAATTGTAAGCTTATTTACACACATGGAAGTTAAAGAAATCATAAGCACCCTTCATCAGTCAGATTGTGACTATTTATACACCAGGGTAGGTGTGGAAAGCATGAAGTCCTAGGGGTTTTTTCTATTTTTTTCTTACTGATTTTCATCTTTTATTTTTTTAATTAAATTTCTTCATTTAGAGTCACACAGCTGTCTGGGCTTCAGCCATAGAAAAGTCGATCTGCATATGACAGCAGCAACCAAATTTTATCTTTCTTTTCCCTCTCTCCCCCTCACTTCCTCCCTTCCCCACCCCTCCCTCTAGTACCCAGCAGAAACAAAATGCTATATATAGACTCAGCACAGCTCTCACACACCCCCTCCCCCCCAATTACTTTGTCTGCATGTTTCAATTCTGTTCTGTGTCAAGCTTTGCCAAGGTACCAAGTTTGGCACTTTCAAGAACAGGTTGGATGCTTAATCCCCAAAGCCCCTCTTGAAGTAACATCACCACCACCCCCTTGAAATGTGTGTTGCAATGCTGTGGGCACTCTGAGGGGCAGCTCATACTTCTGTGATGTTCATTCACATGAACTCCATGTTCTTGTATACTTTTTTCTTTTTTTTAAAAGGTCTGTGTGATTCCAGACGAGTACTAGCAGCAGATGGCCAAAGGGCAGGCAGGGATGGCCCATGGTGTTCTGTAAATGGAATATTACCAGCATCCTGCCATCACACTTCAAGTCTCTGGTATTTGTTCTGTATTCTCTGAAATCACTCGACTCTAAAGTCAGGTGTATAACCCGAATCTCATCTTTCATTATTAAAACAAAAATCAACCCATTAAAAAAAAAGGAAAAAAGCTTTCTGGTTGAAAACATAAGACTGAAAACATGAATCCCAGTTCAGAAGCCAGAATGCAAATGAAGTTCAAAATATTATTACTTGTCATAAATCTCATGTGTTTTCCAGCCAATTTCTAAGTGTGTTGGGGTCTTGTTCATGATGTTTGAGCAATCAGGATTGGTAATATTCTGAGTACACCTAGCTGCTCTTGTGCATGTGACATGAAAAGCCTACAGCTGTGCTCCACCTTTGTACTCTCAGAAAATCCCTCCCCACAAATTAGGCCATCTACAGATATCTATAGATCTTTGTGCCACAACTCATGCTAAAAAGGGAAAAGGATACTGTCTTTTATTTGGTATTTTATATGAGCAAAATTGCTAGTGAAACCCTTGCAGAACACTATGCTTTATTCTCTTTTCTGGCTTGAATGCTTTATTCTCTTTTCTGGCTTGAAAGTGCTCTTTCACACTGTATGATAGAGCAAATGTGTCATTTTTTGGGTGCCACCTTTGTGTCTCGGTGGCATCTGGATCAAGTTGCCTCCATGCCAGGGCATGGTCAAATTCAGGTGGGGATCACCTTATTGGTCAAATTTCCCTGCACCCCAGAGCTTTTGTCACTTGGTGCAGGATAGAGCTTTGAAAAAGTAGAAAGGATAAAACACTGGGTATTAAAGTAGTGTGGCCATAAGTGAAATGACAGCACAGAGAAAAGTTGTGGGTAATTGTAAAAAATTGTGCTATCCTTGGAAATATAGAGAAGTAAAGGAGCAAGGTGGCCAGGCACTGAGACAGGAAAGGGTCAGGTTCAAGACACAAAAATATCCTTGAGAAGCAAGAGCGAAAGAACAGCAAATTGGTCTTCACACCAGGATCGTTGTGGGACTGTGAGGTAATAAATAAATAAAGGCCAAAGCAGCTTACTCATAAAGCAGAAGAAATCGTGAGCAATACTTTCCATTTGCCTTCCCCGTAAAGTCTTCTATCATCCTAAAACACGCTAGAAATGACCTTGTTCAGATTACAGACGAGTTCTGTACTTTCTCACTGCTGACCCTGTGACTTCATCCTGCAGCTTTCTGAGTGGTGCTTTTTTATCCCCCCTCACTCCGATGTGCTCGCGAGGGCCAATGGTTCAGTATGTGAGGAGGGGCTTCCCACCAGTGGCCATACACAGTGCCCTGCAAACAGCTGAACTGCCCAGGCTCCCTTCTCAGCTGGTACAAATGCATGCAGTTCCTCTGACTCTCTGATGATTCAGGTCTGTGCTAAAGGAGACCAGGAAAGATGTGGCCTCCTGAATGGAATGTTGTTCTTTATAATCTCTTCTGCAATATGCACCTTTAAACATCAGAGAGATGCAGGTCTCGGTTTCTCTTGCCTTCTCTTCAGTTTTTGTGCATTACGCACTGATAATTGCAGATTATTCTACTAGATAAAAAATTAAATATTTGGTTTTATTTCCTAAGATTAAGGACAGAAAGGCTCTCCTGGGACAGGTCCCGGTGGAGTTTTTCCACTGACCTTTTTTTTTAATTGGAAACATTCCCATGATTTGGGTACAATTTGAGTGTCATTACAAAGGTCCAGTTGGCCCTCAAATAGCCTACTGTGCCTATCAGTGTAATCAGGACCAAGTCATTGTGTGAAGTAAATCATAAACAGATGGACAGCCATGCCATGCTGCTCTACAAAGAGTTGAGGAAAGCAAAGACACAAAACTGCACCAGAACATGACACCATGATGGCTTCACTACATCTAAGCGTGAACAGGCTTAGGGAAATTTCTGTGTTCCCAGATGGAGGAGAGATAGAGTAAGCGAAGAAAAGGATAGAAATCCTTGAATAGGCATCTGCCAGGATTCGTCACAAACAGCTTTATCTGAATATCTAGAGAGGTTTGTCATAGGATAGTGTCATGGTAGCAGACACTTCTGCTCACAGCCAGCTGCCCACTGAGCTTGGGGTAGTGGATTTTGGACTGTCACGCAGGGTTTTTTCTAAAAGATCCTCTTCATGCATTGGAGGGAGCAAACACAAAAGCTGCTTCAAGTGCTATCAAGTTTTTTCACAAACCAGTTGTAAATTGCTTTGTTGTACCCAGGGCAGTCAGCGCTTTCCAGAGGGAGCAGAAGAGGAAAAGGCATTGAATAGCTTTGGTCAGAAAAGAAATTTTTCCCCTTTCTTTCTCCATTTTTCATATTTTCAGCTAAAATATGAGGTCTTTTCCCTCATGCCTTGCAGAAAGGCCATGTGTTAAAATTTGGAGCTAGGACTGGATGTGGCTTTTACCTGTAGATTTTTACCTGTATAAGGTAGGAGGTGCAGAAATCCACAGAAAGGAGTTGGAGCTTTAACACGGGAAAAAATTCTTTGCTTTCTGTACTTCTAGTACTGTGGATTCCTCAAGGACAGGGTGAGCCCTGAGTGAGGATCTTGGTAGCTAAAAACAAAGCTCCTTTTTGTTTAAGACATATTTAAAAGCTATGCAGTGTATTGCTTTCTTTTTTTGGTCATTTTCAGTCTTTAGATTTGAAGCAGTTTTTGCCTGTTTACTCACAGGAGTCACACTGAGGCTGAAAATAAAAAAGAATCAAGCTACTTCTGAAGGTTCAGCTTGGTGGGTGCCTGACTCTCAAGGTTGTTGGCCTCAATCTTCAGCACCTCTGCTGGCCCCTTGTGTACAGGGAGGGAGTGTTTACCAGGAGCACCTCACATATGCATTTGGAAGATGACCAACTAATTAATGTTTGCTAAACACTTTGTAAGCCTCAGGGGAAAAATAAATATAGAAAGGCAAAGTTTTATTACTATTGTTGTACCACACCTAATGTACATAAAATGTTTTCAAGGCATCGGGCACTACGTAAATGTTGTATGGTATTAAAACTGATCTGCCCTTGTCGGAGAAAATAATAATTACGCTGAGTGATGGGAGAATCTTGCAGTTTCTTTGCTGTGAACGTTTGCCTGTTTACTAATTCAGAAAAGGTCTCATCCAGCAACTGCTGAAGCCAATGACTTAAGCAGCCACTGGTTTAAGCCCATATTTAAGTATCTGCAGAAGAGCGAATTACTGAAGTCATTTATTTTTTGTAAAGCTCTACTCTCCTCATAGGTTGGACCGTGCTCTCTAGGGCATATTTCCCCAAATTACATGCCTGGGGTTGAGTCAGTCTCAGTTCCTAAGGCTGCCAAGCGTGCAAGACCATAGAGATGAAGAACGACCAAAAAGGACCTCGCTACATGGCCCATATGAGAGCCTCTATTTGCAGCATGAAAATTCATGCTGATGCCTTTTAATATAAACATAACGTGAGGAAATGAACATTTGATTAAACTAAACACACGGGCCTTTTATATGCAAGGCCTTAATTTAAAGCACTGTCACCTCCATACAAAAATTACGAGCTGGAGCAGCAATGATTAAATTAAATCATCTGGCTCTTATGTGATACCATGAATATCTGCTGAGAGGGGAAAAAAATCCCTCCTTTTTATTCCTGTAGAGCTGCAGCAACCACCAAGGGACACTTCTATAGCAATAAGGATTAAGTCTTGCACGAACTTCAGTGCTTAATGTGCTTTGGACTGGTGACATGCCCTTCGGACAGACCTACCCCAGTTTTATAATTCTCTTTCTCAGCCTTTTGGGCCTCTGGCAGTCCTTTCTCCTGTTTAATTTCCTCCTTCCCTCCCTCCCACTGGGATCTTTCACCATTCAGCATTTTTGCCACCCAAGTAGAAATTTTGATTGTGTCAGACAAGTGCAGAAAGAGAGACTTTGGAGCCTCAGTGGGCTGAGAAGAGAACCAGGGGGATTTCCCTTGGGCTGAGTGGCTTTTCAGGAGGCAAGAAATGGGCAGTCTCTGTGCCTCTGATGGGTTTAGCCTGCTACAGTGCACAGCCAGGGATTATATGGCGTCCACAAATAGCTGGGGTGAGGCACACATTGCATAGAGATAGGGAGCCACTCCTGGAGAAGAGCCACCCTTCCCCAGCAAACCTAAATTAAAATAAATAAATAAATAAATAAACCAAACACCACAATATAGTGTGGGTACTTGTGTATTAAAAGCTGCCTGGCTGGGCGCTGTCAACACATGGAAGACCTGCCCCTTCCCAAGCACCCAGTCTTGGTCCCAGTTATTTATTCACTTTTTGTTTAAGGACATCCAATTCTCTTGGCGTGGGAATCTGGGACTGGGTGTTGACAAATTTACAAAATGAAGATTGAAACAGATTTGTTTTTCTCCTTCCTTTTCATTTGTAGCTTGCCTCATAAAGGATTTCCTTAGTGATATTCTTCTCTTTTTGTGACTTTTTTTTTTCCCCAGATCTTCTACCTGATGGCACTCATTCTGTTCTTGCTAATCACCATGTGTCAGCAGTAATGTAGGTGGAAGATAATTTCTGACTGGTTTGTTTTCAGCTTTTGTGTTTATCTGTTTGTTGTGGGACACTGTTCAGTTTCAGGAGGTATTTTTAACTTGTAGAAGTTTCCTGGTGAACAGTGATGCTATGAAGACCTTGTTTTAGCACTGTGAAAGATACTGGAGGTAGTGCAGGTCTGTCTTCTGTCAGGAGCTGGAGCCTTCAATTTGAAAAGCAACATAACATTAAAGAGAGTTGACATTGGTGTAACCTTATACTTTCTGGCTCTTTCCCCAGCGCTATTTGGTATACACTTAGAACCGCATTTTCCTCTCCCTTACACTGATACAACCCCAGGGAGCTGTGTGGATTTGCACCAAAGTAAAAGAGGGAATTTGGCTGCGATGTCTGCGTGTAATGTGGTTATCAGTGTGTAACTGGTGCACTGGCCTTTCACACCACCCCTGAACCTGGCCTGCAAATTGGCACCTACTTCTGCCTGTGCTCACGCAGCTTGTGTGGTGATGGACTCGGCAAGAGGGGAACATGAAGTGTGGAGCTAGAGGGGGTATGAGGGGGACTGGCAAGTGATTTGAACAGAAAATATAATTCTAAATTTATCTGGCACGCACGGTCTTTAAGAGGAGCCAAGAGGAGTTCATATGAGATGTCTGAAGCACTGTGTGCTGTTGCAGCCTGGAAAGTGTCTCAATGAGCAAAGTAACGCTCCCAAATCCAGTGAGCATCCACCAAAGGTTCAGGCAAGAGCCTGTGTGCTGTATTTCCATTTGAATAACAACCCAAGCAGATGAGAGAGGTGGCAGATAACCTGATGTGGAAATTAAGGAATAAAGGAAAATCTTGAGAGTACATGTTTTGGATAGCCTTTGTTTGCTTCCAAGGAAAGGGGTATGAGTGGATGGAGATGAGGACTTGCGTTAATGCTCATTTCCGAAAGCATGTGAGAAGACACATAACTGCTGGTAAGGCTTTAGTGCTACCAAGGCACACTATAAGGATTCAAGATGGAAGGTGCTAGGCAGCTCAGGAAGCCTCTTGCTGCTGCATCTTAATTTGGAAATCAGGCTTGGTTTTCTATTATTCATTCCTGAACCTTGTTCTCAGTTCTGTAGTCAAGAACTGAATATTGTGCTAGAAGATACACTCTGTAAGCCTCTGTCACTAGAAGTGGCCAAGCAGGTAGGCACTTCTCTGTCTTAAAGCAGTGTATCTTAAAACAACACCTTCTGCTATGACTTGCCTCCTGGAATTAGTGGGATTCAGGAGCTACAGGGTCCTGTTTCCCCAATGGCAAGGGCTGTTTCTGCCTGGTGCCATGCCTCAGAGAGATATCTCACAAGGCAGGTGCAGGCGGGACTGCAGACAGCAGAGAGAAAGATTTTTGCAATAGGTATCACACGAGGACTGCCTTAAGCATTTTTTAAGTATTTGGTCCAAGTTCTGAGGATAAAGCCCAGAAGTTTTATTTCATTAACTTTGTCCCTGTTTCACTTGTATGACATTGTAGGGGAGTTTTAATGGTGCTTTACAGGTATTCCAGCATGTTGTTGTGGAAGTGGTAAAACATGAGGCAAGCTTTCTTTAAGCAAGTTAAAGATAATTGCCTGTTGAACCATTCCACCCTTTCCATTCTTTCATTGATCTGCATTTTGAGTTCTGCCCTATCTGTAACCTTTCCATTCTTGGTATGGTTGTTAGCAAGGTTGTTGCAGGGCAACCCTAACTTGACACAGTATTTTTGCATTTCTTCCCCCTCTCCCAGGCTGTCCATGGCACACAGGCTCTAGTTCTGCTAGGGAATGAGCAGCTTCTAGAGGTGACTAAAGAGAGGTCGAAACCCCAGGCAGCTTCTTTGATCTATCAACAGGTTTTGATCCATTTGATCAAGAAACATTATTGACCTGTTTTTGAATCCTAACTATGGCTATGGCCTGAATAGCTCTTTTGGCAATTTGAAAACGAGGTGATGAGAGTCATTGGGGATGATGCTGGTTTGTTTTTGACTCACCGCCTCCTATCCTATTGCTATCCAAAGCCTACATTTTGGGGGAGAGCCAATGTGGGCTGTGTAGCTATGCACACATGGATAACTCATCGATCTGCGTCTGCACTTGAGCAGATCTGCACGTCATCTCTCTGACATGAACTTTGTCACAGTCACACCTGCCCATGAGGCATTTGATTTGGATGGCAATTTTTCAGAAACCACAGTCTCAGGCCATGACTCAGCAGTGCTACCTATGAGGAATGTGGTCTCTGCAGCCTCTGCTGCTTCCAAATCGATTTCAGGTGCACGTCACACGCTGTCAGCTACACAAAATCTTTTTTGATTTTTTTCATTTCTGGCTGCTGAGCACCACCAGACTACGACCAATAGGATAGGAGGAAATCTCTTATTCACTGATGTGTACTTGGATTACTATTCCCGAAACAGAGATGGTAGAGAAGGATCTGTGCCTCACTCATCAGCTACTTTGGGGAAAAAGTTAGTATCTCATCTTAGACTGTTGCTGAAGATGAGTTCATGCTGGACGTTGTATGGAAGCAACTGAGGTGCAGGCATATGTTCCCTTCTGCTGACTTGGCTCCGGTGTCGCTAACCATAGCCAGCAAAGAGGAACGAGCAACTGGGAACAGTAACATCTCAAACTGCAGCAGAAAGGTTTGCCAGACCGCTCCTGTCAGCACTTGGATTCCCTTGGTGTTCATTGAGGAATTAAAAGGTAACTGAGGGTGGTGGCAAAAACTAAATTTGCCTGCCTGTAAAACACCGAAGCCAATACCGAAAAGCAGAGGTGGATCCAAAGGCAGTTATCTCTTTTGGAATTCATACAGGGATTAAAACACACATCATCCTTGTAGCACATAGGCAATTTTTTAATCGTTGCTGGTATTTCACTTCAGGGTGCTCTGTGGGGTGAAGAATTGATTTCTACCTTTTTCTAAGGAATAGAGGCTTGGGATTTTCTGTCAGTCATAAAGGAGAGTTTGTGGCCAAAGTAGATGCTTTTTGGACCTCAGGAGTGATTAAACAATCTGGGATAGGTGAGGGTACACTGCCACACCTCAGAAATCAAACTGGGGAAACATGCACGCAGAGAAATGCCACGACGTTACATGACCATTTCACTTCCACATCAACAGGAAAAGATAACACAAGTGGTATCTTGCAAAGCACAAGATAAACTGCTGTGCGAAGCAGTGGCTGCAAAATTAAAATATAGGATGTTTTATTACATGTAATGTGGTGCCTCCTTTCCCCCCCCACATTTCATTACAGAAAGGAATCTCGTTCTTAATGAAAAAAAACATCCAATCTTGAGTAAAAGGCAATGCAAACCTTTTTTTTTTTTTTTTTTTTTCCAGGAGGTTAAAGTGGCACCTTTGCACACCACCACCACCCACCCCATCAAACCTGCCAGCAGCTGAAAGATATAAATAGTGACATTTAGGGAGAAAAGCATATTTAAGCTCCTTTGAAATGTGCTTGGCTAAAGGAATATTTAGAAGGGAGGGAGTGGAAAAACAAATGAAAAATATTTTCTTTGAAAGTGGAAAAAAAAACCAACAAACTGTCCTTCCTAAATAGAGGTACTTGTCTGGTGTGTACTTTACACAGCTGTAGGTCAGACCTTGCAAACAACTACTAAATTAGGTCCAGCTACTTTGATGTTAAAAGCATGGAAGTGCCAATAATTAAGTTGCATCAGATGTAGGAAACGGCTGATGCATCTGCCCTGCTCACGATAGCAGAGTTCACTGTGTTGACACTTGACCAATCCCTTTTTCTTTATGTAAGCAAAAGGAATTTTCTTGTAAGGAAAATCAGCTGGTTTTGCACCTTTGTTTTGTTTTCTATACTGCTAATCAATCCCCTGAAGGTATAGAAGCTATTTGAAAGAGCAAATCAAAGCTCACATAATTTAGTGTTATATTATTTGTTGATGTATGGTTTGATTTAGTGGCTACTTATTATATCAGGTTACCATATAATTATCTTAATTATTGACTCCAGAAGTAAGTAGAGGGATTATGAGAGAGACAGAAAGGCCCAGTGGAAAGAGCATGGCTCAGAGAATCGAACACATCACTGTGTGCTCATGACTCCACCACTCATTTACTCTGAGCCTGAACTCTTCTCTCAACCAACCTGGTCATGAAATCAAGGAGGGATTGCAGGGACAAGACTTAGATGTTGACCCAGAATATAACATGTTGCAGGACAGCAGTATATAAAGGACAGAGGAAAGTTGTGAGGGGGAGATGTAAAATTAGCAGGAAAAAAAAATGAATACTCAACACAGCATACATTTGGATCAAAGAGTGGAGCACCCATGTAGTCATGGAGAAGGAAAATTTTTTCCACAAAGGCCTGAAGTTTGAGTGTGATCACAGTTCATTTCCAGCCTCTGCTACTGATTTCCATGTAAAATCAGGTAGCCCTTGGATCCTCTTCTGCAAAACAAGTATGATAAAAATCATCCTCCTGTCTTCAGTTTTAGCTATTCAAAAATACTGAAGCACAGCTCCTTGCATAGCCTTCAGCCATGGTTCTCATGTCATTGTGGGCAATTGTGGCTTTTAGTCTCCTAGTTCTTTGTCTGGTAACCATCAGCCTATACCAAAGGTTTGAGTTAGTAGACACTACTGCAATATAAAAGCAACACTGAAAGGCTGTCAGTACAGTCTATACTTCCTGTATTGATAATATTTGTCATATACTGACAGAATACTTTATCCATTGACAAGCTGAGCTGCATCGTGTTCCCTGAGAGAGGAGCAGACACACTGTTTCTGCTCAGGCTGTGTAAATTACTTTCTTTGGTTTTGCTTTTCTTTCCTGAGCCAAAAAATGGGGGTAATAGAATGTATCTATTTCCTTCCTAGAAAGGATCAGTTAATGTGAAATGGTACGTGGTGGTTTAGTACTGAATAAGAGAGATACCCTAATCCAGCAAGGTATCCTCATTCTATTGTATGCCTTTTCTGCATACCATCTGGAGTTGTTCTCTGCTTAGTATTTTCAGTATGTACCATATGTTTTTGCATGAAAATTCAATAAAATATGCATTATACATGAAAAGTGCTGTAGTAAATAAAGGAAGGATAGAATCCAGCCCCCCTTGTGAACGGCAGGGGCCCCAAATCTTCATAAAAGGTTTAGTCTAGTCTGACGTCTGTGCTTTTCTCCAATTTACTCTGTGTCAGTCTTTAGAAGATGCTCTAATTTAAAACAAAACTCTGCCTTCCTGACGAGGTTGTTAGATGTACTTTGGCTGCCCTCTGCTGAAACCACTGAATACGACAGGGAAAATGTGCTTCCAAGGAAGGTAACAGTGGGAGAAATTCTCTGTTCATCCATGTGCCAAGTTAGAATCATAGAATCATAGAATCCTTTAGGTTGGAAGGGACCTCCAAGATCATCAAGTCCAACCATTGAGCCATTAGGGCTCTAAAGTCCTCTGCTAAGACAGATCAGAATCTGTCAGGGATGGAAGGGACCACAAGGATCACCCAGTTCCAACCCCTCTGCCATGAGCAGGGCCACCTCCCACTAGATCAGGCTGCCCAGAGCCTCATCCAGCCTGGCCTTAAAGACCCCCAGGGATGGGGCCTCAACCACCCCCCTGGGCAACCCATTCCAGGGTCTCACCACTCTCATGGGGAAGAACTTCTTCCTCACATCCAGCCTGAATCTGCCCACTTCCAGCTTTGCCCCATTCCCTCTAGTTCTGTTGTTACTTGAGATCCTAAAAAGTCCCTCCCCAGCTTTCCTGTAGGCCCCCCTAAGATACTGGAAGGCCACAATAAGGTCACCTCGGAGCCTTCTCTTCTCCAGACTGAACAGCCCCAACTCTCTCAGTCTGTCCTCACAGGAGAGCTGCTCCAGCCCACGGATCATTCTGGTGGCCCTTCTCTGGACACGCTCCAGCAGGTCCACATCCCTCTTGTAATGGGGGCTCCAGAACTGGATGCAGTACTCCAGGTGGGGTCTCACCAGAGCAGAGTAGAGGGGGAGAATCACCTCCCTCGACCTGCTGGCCACAATTCTCTTGATGTGTCATTGCTGCCAGTGGTCATCTGCGGTTTGGTGTCTCTCACTGCTTGCTGCCAGTCAGAGGGCAAGGTCTTCTGAGCTACAGCCTGTTTGGGTTTTAGTGCCCACTGCTTGTTGTGAAGGGCTGACTAGTTTTGTAGACTATGAAAAAGTGGGGTTAGGCAGTTCACACTATGGAAAATTAAGCAGCATTACACAAGTGATGGTCATGGGAGGAAAAAGACTTCTTGGCCACCCTTGCAATCCTCCAGGTGGGATTTGAGCTGTATCTCAGCCCCCTCTACTCTGCAGAGCAACTCCTCACTGCGTGCTGTTCTTCATTGGGGTGCCAGTATCCTCCACTGCCATCTCCCACCCTTCCACAGGCACCAGTACTTATCTTTATTTCTGTAACTGAAAGGGCAAAGGGTTTGCTACACTATCAACAAGAGTAACTGAAGGACTTGCTGTTTCTTGTGAACAAAGTGCTCCTGGTCTGCAACTCTCTTGTCTTTCAGAAGAAACAACAGTCCTGTGTAGATTTTGGTGCATGTATAAAACAATAGCTCTGTTGTAGCTATTAATGCTCTCTGTAATGCCCTGTTTTTAATACTTCCTAGCAAGCTGATTTATTATTATATCTTCAGCTGGGCTGCACACCAAAGTGTTTTGAGGATGAAAGGAATGTTATACCCACATTTAATTACTGCCCACATTCTTGTATAATTTTATCATTTACTGTTTTGGATGAGACATAGAGTTCTTCTACAGGAAAAATGCCCAGTAAAAAATAGATAATCTAAAAGCTAATCTGAGATGATTTTGGCACTGAAATGTGTGAAAATTTAATTGTTCCTTTCTTCCTGCCTTTTCAGATGGTCCCTGATTACCAAAATGTACAAGAACTCCCTTATCTGGACATGGTGATTGCGGAGACACTGCGCATGTACCCACCTGCATTCAGGTATCTGTTTTTTCTTCCCTTTTCGTTCCACAGGGTAGACCCCCTAGCTCTATAAAATGGAAATCTACTATTGGGAGACCAATGTGCCCTTGGTCTCTGTGCCAACATCAATACTCCTTGTGCATTTGAAAGATATAATGTGGCCTATTGAGGGGAAACTGGCTAATACTGGTATTTCTAAAGAATTTTTTTACAACAGGTTGGCCAAGATTGCTTCCTCTTCGTTCTTCACATCCCCCAAGGTTAGAAGATGGAGCCTATTTGCAGCAGGACTGGCCTTAGAAAGCGAGATGCTGCTGCTCTCTGTGCCTTGGGCTTTAGGGATATGAAGCAGAGACCACTTAGTGATTAAGACCTTGATTTGTGGAAGGGTTCCACATTCAGAAATTGTATTTTACATGTGTGTTTAACTAGAACTCCTACTATTTTGTACTTATTACTAATATTGTTAAGGGAATGGCTACATCCATTAAATTTTGAAAGTTTTGCCCAAGTTTACACAAGGTTGATTTTACTCAGCTGTATTGATGAACTGAAAACAAGGGGAAAAGACACTAGAGAAGTGTCTGATAACTTGTCGAATTGCCAAGTCATTAGAGAAGTTGTGATAACTTGTCGAGTTGCCAAGTTATCACAAGCATAGGTGCAAATGTTAAGAATGAAATTTTTCAAAGTGGTCAGCTAGTTGCACTACTTCTTGTGAAGCCAAGGAAAAACTTCACGTGACTGGAAAGGAGGCAAAGCTGAGCTTGCTGGGAGAGCCTGTGAAAAATTTACCCTGTGATTGCAAGAACCTTAAAATAAAAAGTTTTAAATCCTATTCTCTTTTATATGTTCACAAAGATTGAAATTCAAGATTTTTCCATGGACATCTGCAGGATTATTCATAAAGTAAATGTCAGATACTTGCTCCTGGATGAGATGACTGAGCTTTACAATGTCATACATGGTATACAAATGGAAATTGTTTTGCCAGTCAAAGCATCAAGGATCTTTGAGTTTCAGCTGAAGCACTGGGAAACAATCAATGTTTGTCAAATGGGAAACAGAATGAGAATGGAGCAAAGTTGTTCTGAAGTTTCAGTTGGCATTGTCGGTGGTGTTTATTGATCTGGCTTTTACTCTGATGGATGTGGAATGGATAGGACAGCCCAATGCCTCAGAAAGTTGCTAATTCTCTGTGACAAAGGTAGTGCTGAGTTAGGGGAAAATTCAGTAGCAGCCAAGCCAAACTTGTTTTAAAATTAGTTGTGGGTTTGTTATTTTTTAAAAAAAACAAACACACACAAATCTGATAGAAAGACAATTTTCTTCCCCAGAACTCATGTTTCCTCTATCACCAAATTCATGTAAGGATGAGAAGGATGGCTTGTCAATGTGTTTTTTAGCATGCCAGTGTTCTGTTCTGTGTTTGGAGCCACTGTTGTTTATTTGTCTAAGAGAAAGAGAAGGGTGACAG
Source organism: Merops nubicus (assembly GCF_000691845.1). Taxonomy (NCBI): domain Eukaryota; kingdom Metazoa; phylum Chordata; class Aves; order Coraciiformes; family Meropidae; genus Merops; species Merops nubicus. Next base: position 150,004 of record NW_008626184.1, read on the forward strand.
TGAGGAAAGAATCTGCTCCTGTAATGATACCAGACTGACAGCCCTGAAACCGAAATGTTTGCTCAACTTTGTAGGCACAGCATAGGGACCAGCAAAGGGAGCTCCTGTAAGTCATCTCGCCCCTGTGTTCCCAGCTGATGCCAGGGAATAGATCGCAGGCTGAGAGACCAGGGCACCCACCTGGGTCTGGGGTGGTTTGGGGTCTGTAGTGACCACCCAAGCACTGAAAGATCTGGCTCAAGCTCTACCACTACACACGCACACCCACACACCATATTTTACAAGGTTTACAGACCCAAGCTCAAGCTTCAGCAGGTGGCTTCTCTCAGTCTTCTTGCTACAATGGGGTTCCTAAGGACAATCCTACTCTGTCACCTGTCACCACAGAGTGGGAGGAAACTGGAGAGTTGTGTTGCTAACGTCATGCCTAACTTTGATGAGTATATGTGAAATGCATTTTTCCAAGGCTTGTGAAGTGATGGTTTTTTTGTAACAGCTGCAGAACACTTAGCCTCAATATTAAAACTATCCCTTGCTAATTTCCAGGTGCTGTCCCAACATGAGGAAGCTTCTCAAACAACCAAACCCAAAACTGTAGTCGCTGGGTTGTTTGTTTTGTTTTGTTTTGTTTTGTTTTGTTTTGTTTTTCTGAAAGCCAACTAGCATACTCTTTCTGCCTGTTATTAGAGATGGCTGATACATTTCATCTACAGTTTTCATTAAAAAAAAAAGAGTTTAAACTAAACATTAGCAGCAAAACTGCAGTTCAACAGCTAATGTTCTGGAAAACCATAAGCAACCAGAAATGCTTTACTGTGGAAAGGGCAAGGTTAGCCAGCTGGGTTGGAGCCGTGTGCTTCTAGGTGGAGATGATTGTAACATGAGAAGACACTAGCATCAGCAATGGTTGCTGTATTTATCTACTGGGAAAGAGCTATTCCCGAAATCGCAGGGTCAGTCCAGTTGAAGAGATTGACTTTCATGTTTCCCTCCTGCTGTGTTTTTACCTTTATTAATCATCTGGGATACATGACACTTACTGTTGCAGGTTCACTCGGGAAGCAGCTAAAGACTGTGTAGTGCTGGGGCAGCGTATTCCAGCTGGGGCTGTCATTGAAACTGCAGTTGGACATCTCCACCACAACCCTGACTTCTGGCCAGAGCCTGAGAAGTTTATTCCTGAGAGGTATGTGGAGTAATGCTTTCCATGCTTAGGTTTAAGTCCTTATTTTGGCCTGTTTTGCGCATTAGAGTGGGCACAGGACTCCAGCCTGTCCAGTGGAGATGCCATATCCTGCTGCTTCTTCCAGCCACAATCACCCTCTATTCACCTGAAGCAGTATTTCCTCCAAGAGGATCACAATTTAATTTAGATCATACAAATATGTTATTTCTACCAAATTAGACAAGTCGTGATAGTGGCACATCCCACAGAGTGTGCAAGATTTGGTCAGGGTTGAAATGTGGCACAGGTTTTCAGACCTCTTTCCAAATCAAATGTTGCAAATAGGGTTGCCTCTGGATGCAGAAATAATGAAGTGAGATGGTATATTCCCTGGCATGGAGGTACCCAGGAAACTTGTCCAGCGCCTGCCTGGTTCAGAGAAGCCTTTTCACCCGAGATCTTGTAATGATGTGGAAAGGCTGTGAGTGGGGAACCTATCCCATCTCCTGCTGGGAATTTTCTCTGTCCATAAGTTAGGATCCTGGGTTCTTAGCCCTGCTTGGCAAGACATTCACATTGCATTTATTTTCTTCAATGAGGAAGTGCCACTGTCAGGTTGTGGTTTTGTACCTTGCCCTATCTTACAGGTGCTCAGTTGAGCTACAGGGGCAGTTTCAGTTGATGTGGTGCTGTGTGGAAGCGCAGTTTAGTTGTGGGAAGCTATATGTTAAGCTGTTCTGTGGACAGCTACATTTTAAGCCCCGACTACATTGAAAAGCCTACAGAGAAAAAAAGTGCATGCTCCACAAACAAGTCCTTTTGGAGCAACTCTTGACATATGCTCTATTAGGCAACTTAGGCCCTGAAGAAGAGCAATGTCAGGGTTAGAGAAGCCCAGAGCTTTTTGTTGGGGATGAATCTTAGCAATAACTGTAAGTCTGGGGGTTTTTTTTAGCAATGCTTATCTAGAAATGCTGTCTTAATTGTTTATTCGCTGCTTTAACAGTAGTATGAAAGCACATTACAGTGTAAAATGGATAGTGGGGGCTGCTGTCTGCTTGACTCATACAGTGCTGTTTGTTATGAATCTGAGATGAATTCCCTTTTGAAATTTCCCTGAGGAATGAAGCATAATTACTGACACTCTCCCCAGCTTGTATCAGTTTGTCATGTTAGTAAGAGTAGTAAGAGCCTAACAAAAAATAAATTAATTCAGCTACAGCCTTTTTTCCTCCCTAATATTTTGTTTTGAAATCTGCCTCAGGAACAATATAAGGGAGACTTTAAATTTACCGAAGTGATATGGGGGCGGGGGGGAGGGGAGCAGGGAGCAAGGCAAGAATTAACCTCTTTGGATGGGATCTGCAGCAGTGCTCAGTACATGAGTTAATAGTCCTTTAATCCCAAATGACAGGCTTCTATAGTATTTTCTGCAGTAGTATCCCAATCTTGTTTAGGATATTTAAGCAATGGGGATGGGGCTAGCAGAAATACACAATATTGGGGGGGTTTTCCAAACCTCAAAATAGCCTGTATTACCTCTCATCTCTTTCTACCCTGCACGAGTTCTCCAGGCCTTACCAATCTAAAGTTCTTGCAAACTATCTAAAGAGATGAAAGATTTTCAGAGATGACCCTATATATGCAGGACAGAAACTTTATCTACATACAGAAGTAGAAAAGTAGTTCTGTACTGCCAGAACAGCTCCAAATACCTTATAACATGGGAGGACTATGTAGATTTCCAGGGTAATGTTATCACTGCAAAGGTTTGCTTGCTTTAAGGAACCACTCTGACCAGTGACTCAGCACAGGCCAGAACGAGCCTCACCTTGTTGATTATGCATTGGCCCTAATAACCTGTACTGGCTTAGACTCTGCACTCTTCTCTGTACATATCCTGTCCAGCATACAGCCATCTTTGCAGATGTGTTGTGGTTTAACCACAGCTGGCAGCTAAACCCCACACAGCTGCTCACTTGTTCCCCCATGGTGGGATGGGGGAGAGAATCGGAACAGTAAAAGTAAGAGAACTTTAAAAAAAAAAAAAACTTTCAAAAAAGTGAGGTTGAGTTAAAGGCAGTTTAATAGGCAAAGCAAAAGCCACATGCACAAGCAAAGCAAAGCAAGGAATTAATTCATTACTTCCCATTGGCAGGCAGGCATCCAGCCACCTACAGGAAAGCAGTAATGTGTGACTGTTACTTGGGAAGACAAATGCCTTCTCTCCAAACATCCCCCCTTCCCTCTTCATCCCCTAGCTCACGGTGTTATATCATCTGGAATATACCTTTGGTCAGTTGGGGTCAGCTCTCCCAGGTGTCCCTCCTCTGAACTTCTTGTGCAGCCCCAGCCTACTCACTGGAGGGGTCGTGAGAGGATCAGAAAAGGCCTTGACTCCATGTGAGCACTGCTCACCAGTAATGTAAATTTCCCTATATCATCAACTCTGTTTTCAGCACAAATCCAAGACATAGACCCATAGTGGCCACTGTGAAGAGAATTAATTCTATCCCAGCCAAAGCCAGCACATTCTCCACCCCTTATTCCATACCATTTATGTCATACTCCCATCCCACACTATCCAATGCATCCTTACTAACCACTCTGTCCCCTTCCCATCGTTTGATACAATACACAGATACCATTCCCTTACTTTATGGACCACCTCTCTGAAATGTCTGTAAAATATCCACAAAATATCCACTGAGTTAATTTAGTCTATGACTTTGGGCTCCATCTGTTCTGGTGGTCACCCAGGACAGGAGAGGTGGTGTGTTGTGTGGAGTTACTGGCTCCAAAGCCAGCTCACATCAAGTTACTGCTGTGCTTTCACTCCTTCCTGTTAGACTTGTCCTTCACTGGTTCGGGTGGCTCCTGCTATCGTAATGCATATAACATGCAGCTCAAATCATGGGTTACAATCATTTAAAGGTATTTCCATTACAGTTTCCACCCCTTGTCCCTTTGGACTAGACCATTGGGTTTAACGTTGCGACGAACTTCTCCCCTCCCCCCTGCTCCATCTGAAACTCATCCACAGACTACAGGCCCTTAGGGTTGTATCTGCTCCAGGTCGAACCTTACCCGTATCCACAGTCTCTTCAAGGATGTATCCGCTGTGACATAGACTTATCCACAGCCACAGCTGCTTTGAAGTGCATCTGTTCCCATATGGCCTTATCCATGGCCCACAGTGCCTTCAGAGGTAAACTGGGTCCAGTATGGCCTTACCCATGGCTGCAGTCCTTCCAGGAGTGTATCTGCTCTGTTGTGGGCCTGTCCATGGCCACATACTTTTAGGTGCCTCAGCATGCCCTCATGCACAGCCACTGATGCTTCAAGGTGTACCTGCTGCAGCATGGGCTTACCCACAGCCACAGATGCTTTGGGGTGTCCTGCTCCCACATGGATTCATTCACAGGTTACAATCCCTTCTACACAAGTTCACACGTGAGTTCCAGCCTATCCAGTACAGAAAGAGCAGTGCTGCCCTGGCCATCTGCCAGTCCGGGCACACGGCCATTGCTCTTATCAAAACGTTTCCAGGCACAGCCAAGTAAGATGCTAAGCAGTACAGCAAGCAGTGGAAGCATAAAGCAGCCACTAACGGGTGCTAGACTTTACTGTACAGTAAGGCAAACAAGCCCCATAGCAAGCACAGGAGCCTGCCAACTAATAGTTAAGCAGGAGTAACAGCTGGAAATTCAGTCTGGCATGTTCCAATCAAACCTGTCGTTATCTCGAACCTTTTGAGCCCCACGTTGGGTGCCAAAAAGGACTGTCATGGTTTAACCCTAGCCAGCAACTAGGCCCACACAGCCGCTCGCTCACTTCCCGTGGTGGGATGGGAGGGAGAATCAGAATGGTAAAAGTGAGAAAACTCATGGGTTAGGATAGAGACAATGTAAAGCAAAAGCTGTGAGCACAAGCAAAGGAAAACAAGGAATTCATTCAGTACTTCCCATCGGCAGGCAGGTGTTCAGCCATCCCCAGGAAAGGTGGGCTCCATCCTGCGTAACAGATACTTGAGAAGACAAATGGCATCTCTCTGAATGTCCAACCTTTCCTCCTTCTTCATCCAGCTTTACATGCTGAGCATGGTGTCCTATGGTCTGGAATATCCCTTTGGTCAGTTGAGGTCAGCTCTCCCAGCTCTGTCCTCTCCAAACATCTTGTGCACCCCCAGCCTACTCACTGGAGGGGTGGTGTGAGAAGCAGAAAAGGCCTTGACTCCATGTGAGCACTGCTCACCAGTAACAGAAACCTCCCTGTGTTATCAACACTGTCTTCATCACAAATCCAAAACATAGCCCCATACTGGCTACTTTGAGAAAAATTAACTCTATCTCGGCCAAAACCAGCACATGTTGGTAAACATTTTACTTTTTTTCCTTTGGACTGCTGTTCAAATGGGAATTTTCTTTCCTTCCTTGTGGAAAAAAAAAAAAAGAATAAAAAAATGAAAAAGGCTTATTTCTCATGGGTCGATCAAGTATTTAAAGCTAGCTGGTCGATATAGATCTGCATACAAACTGCCACATTAATCAGTCTTTCTAATGGTCTGAGGTACTTCAGCTCTAAGAACAGAACTGTCTGCAGCTTCACTGTTTCCCAACTGGGAACCTGGTTTCTTTGGTCTAAGTGCAGAAAGAAGGGCTGTATGGAATTGTAATAACTCTCTTTCAGGGCCTGTCCAATCCCGTGAGATTTCATTTCCTCTTGCAAGGTTCAAAGAGAAATTCCAGTTGATCTGCATTTGCGGTCCACAGCAGGGAAGCACTGTTGCTAATTGCAGTTAGTTCACACCGCAGCCTGCTAGTTTCCTCTTAGCTGTAATCTCTCCCTCATACAAGCAAAGGTCTAACACAGCTAGCATGTCTGCACCTGAAGTTATCACTCTTCTGAGCACAGTCATCAAATGGAGGCAATTCATTAAAGATCGTGTGGCAGTAATACTAATGTCTGTCTGTCCTCTCCTGGAAGGACCAGCTGACAAAGGCTAATGGTTCTAACTCAATTATCTGTTTACTTAAGGGTGTCAGCCTTGACCTGTCCATGAAGACTAACTGAAATAACCACCTTTTGAGATGTAAATGAAGAACATGGAATCAGAAGCAAAAACCATTTCTTGAACCGGTTTCCATCTCTGCACCTTCTAGGTTTACAGAGGAGGCCAAGAAGGAACGACATCCCTTTGCGTACTTGCCCTTTGGGGCAGGACCCCGTGGCTGCATTGGCATGAAAATGGGTTTGCTGGAGACAAAAATTACCCTGCTGAGGATTTTGCAGAAGTTTAAATTTAAGGCATGCCCAGAGACTGAGGTTTGTACACTTAAAGTCCACACTTGTCAACTTTGTGGAGTTGACAGTGTGTCCTACACAGGACAACTGACTTGCCTTTGTGACTTTCTCTTAGAGAACATTGCTAGAGCCACTGCAGCAATAAGAAGGGATAGGAGGCCTGGATTTCATGTTTTAATCCAAGTGTGATTTAAACTTCAGGATTTTTCCAAGAAAATAAACAATTACACAACCCTGCCCTCACAGAGAACATTGTAGCAACACCACAATCAAAATACCATGATGTATATAGGGTGAGAGTGGGTGTACATCTTTCATGGGATCTCAGCATATGCCTATTGCTACGTGCATTACAAGTGGCACTTACACAGCAGCTTTAGAGTCTGCAGAGTTAAATTTCTTTCTATTCTGATCTATAGTATACCTGGGCAACAAATGTCTCAGCCTCTGGCTGTAAATTCTATTTAATATTATATTACCACAGCCAACTATAAAACAAGTACTTTGTTGCTTCTACAGTAATCTCGGTATGAGTTGGTCCCCCAGCAAAAATGTTTGGCTGTGAGGGTGTTATACAGACATAAACAAATACATACAGCTATCCATAAGATGTTCTTTTTTTCTTTCAGATTCCTTTGCAGCTGAAATCAAAAGCCACACTTGGACCAAAAAATGGAGTCTACATTATGCTGGAATCTCGCTAAAAGAAAATGTAACTCCTGAAAATTTCTGGGATGGGATCCCTTGTTCAATAACTCACTGGGTATAATTATTTTTCAAAACCCCAAATACAGGTAGGAGCCTATCCCACTGATGGTCAGTAGATGCTACCTCACTGCCCTCCTGTGGGAGAGCCTCCAGTCATTTTTTAAAATGAGACATGGGCTCCACAGTGTTTTTTTGGTGGTTTTCAAATTGCTGTGAACATCTCACTTTCACTTGTTTTTCTACATTACACTTCCTTTCACTCACCTTTGAGAATGCTTTCTTCATGCTCAAGTTCAATAAATGGTTAAGTGTATTTGTGATCTATAATGTAATTTAATTACAATTAATTATCTCAGACATCCTTCTCATGCACTTATAAGTCCCCACTCTAGAAAAAGCCCAAGAGGCACCACAGTTAGAGCAGAAGACCTGGGATCCAGTGCATTGGATTTTATCATGAACTCTGCTCAAAAATCAAAGCTGAGTCTCCTGAATCATGCTTAATTTCTCCCTGTGTCTGTAAAGTAGAAGGAGTTGCACCTTCTTCATGCTTTTGAAGTGGTTTGAAATACACTTAGGTTAACAATTTGCGCTTGGCACACTGCATCAACATGACTGAAGGGGAATGAAGAGTTCCCCTTCTTACCAGTTAAGTTCCAGTAGCTAAGACCAAAGAAATGAAGTCACAGTCATTCTGCTGGCTACTGAACTGCTGCTGGAATGGAAGAGAAAAAGAAAATATAAATGTAAAGAAAGAAGGAGGTCTGGAGGAAATTTGTCTGTCTCATTGACTCAAGGAAATTAATAGCACTATGTGCACTAAAGCACATAGCAAAGGAGTGGGATCCAGGACCGTCAGCCCCAGCAGCTCTTGATTCCTCATGTGACCCTGGAGTAGGTCATGTCCTGGGTGCCTCACTACACTCAGGAAGGAACTTGTCTGATCGCCAGCTGCAGGAGCACCGTGAATCCCTTCCAGCTGTATAACTATGCACATGCATCTTCGCAGCCAAAGCAGCAGTACACTTCCATTCTTCACATTCCCTCCTTCATGTTCTTTCCTACTCCTCTACAAAGCCCTTCAATCACAGTACAGCCAGTGGGGCATCACAGCAGTGATCAATTGACCAGAAAGACACCAAACATTTCATTCAGTGGGCACCAAAAACTGGTTGGCTGTACAACAAAACCATAACAGGAGATGATCTCAGTCTCAGCGTCCTTTTTTCTTCCTTTCTTAAAAAAACTTTTTAAAAATAGCAAAAATTCTTATGGCACCATAGAAATAAGGAAGCACCTTATGTTTCTTTGCAAGTGTTGACCTGCCTGCTGACATACTTTGCTCAAGGTTTCCTTAGGCACAACATCTCTTGGTGGTATGCACAAAGAAGCATCAAGGTAGCAGGAGGAAGAAACTGACTGCTCAGCTTCACTGCAAGGATTGCTGAGCCATCTGCTCACTGATCCCTAGCTAGTTTCCTAGTTTCTCTCCAGCAAGCACCTTTTGCTGCCTTCTTCCCACAGGCTGCCTTAACACTGATCAAATTACTATGTTCTTGCTCCTGGAAGATTTTGTCTTTCCTTTTCATAGGATTTTTTTTTTAAACTAGAACTGTACAGGTAGTAGTCGTGAAGGATTGACCTGGCAGTCTTGAAGTTGTTCCTGTTTTGCATGGAGCATTTCTGTCATGCTAAACAGAAATGCTGTTATAGACACACTGCTTACATGAATTACTGATTGTTATTTGTTTGAAAAGCAACACACTGTATATACCCTGGGTTCTACACATTAGTCATAGCTTTTCCCTCTTGAAATAGTGTGCTGGCAGCTGATTTACTGTACAGCTTATACATGTAACTAGTAAAATTTGTATGGGCCTTGCCTAAAAACTTCTTACCTACCTGAATGAGCATCAATATCATTCCGGTCTGAAATCAGCTACCAATAGTTTGTTTGTCCCTTCAAAAGTTTTCTACTGTTTTTCTTCCTTATATGAATTAGCAGGTTGTTCTGTGGTTCATTTTTAACCAAATACTTGGTTAATCAAGCCTGTTCCTTTCATCCATATGCTTTTGTACAGACTGTTCTACAGCTTGTCTGAATGCTCTTTATATCCTCAGTATTTATCTCAGAAAGTGCCACTAAAATGCAGAATAGTCGAACAACTCGTATTTCTGTGCCTCAGCAGGACTTTATCATCTTGAATATTGTGTTGATGCCATTGGAAAGAAAAAAACACTGCCATGGTGGCTGCAACTGTGCACCACATTTTAGAGGCTTGGAAACTGTACCAAGACTTGTTCCCAGCTCCTTCTAAGTTGAATGTGAACATTATGTGTGCAAGTAAATTCACCTGAGTCTGTCCTATCATTTTTTCAAATGTCCTGAAAAGTTTCCTGGTTAGGAAGTATTATGTGTTTTCACCTGCCAGTTTGTAGTGGTATTGATTAGAAGAATTATTTTTGCAGCTGAGGGCCAACTCAGATCCCTTGTTCTACATGTAATCCTAGCAAGACAGCTAGAGAAGATGGAGGAAAGGCTGCCCACCTTCCAGTAATACAGGTAGAGCCCCAGGCCATTTCTTCTTTCTAAACAACAGCTGCTGATATAGTCACCAGGCACTGTGTAGACATTTTACGAGGGTATTTAACGATGCTGGCCCTCGCCCTGGCTGTGTGGGCTCAGCCACATACCTAAAGAACAAGCTGTGTTGAGGGAATAGTGCTGCTCTAGTCCCCTGGAAGCACATATTTGAAAAAAACAAAACAAAACAAAACAAAACAAAACAAAACAAAACCAAAAAAAACCAAGACACAAGACTGACAGGAGCTCTACAAAACAGAAACTGATAATATCGTACTAATCACAGAATGTTCATGCACTCATATAACATGGTCCTGAACTGATCCTGAGCAAAGCTGGCTTTAAAATTCATTAAAGAAAAAAAATACCAAAAATTATGTTTACAATTATATCAAAACATAACTTTATATCCTTAACTTATGGTGCCTATTATCGTTTCTGGTACAGTATGCTTCAGTCAACAGCAGTTGAGTCTAGGAAGGAACAAGGAAGCTGATTTAAAATAATTTCTCTCCTCAGAAACAGTAAGTGTGTTGTCTTGCATTGCTGAGCTGTGGGTTTGTTTAAAATTCGGCACGTCTGTTTTACAAAAGGGTCTTAGTCATCTTCTGACAGCTGATACGACGCAAAGGCTACATGGTGAAGGAAAGCTTCTATTAAAAACATCTTCTGGGACTTTGCAACGACTACAGAAAGCTGTCAGTATAAAATGGTATTTTTAATGAGACTACTGGTATAGAAAACCTTTACGGTTTTGTACTTCACAAATAGCATTTCTAGAAAAACTGAGCTGGGTGTTAGAAATTAATGTTTCATTGGTTGCAAATTTGAACTATCTATTCTTATCTGGAACTAAACTGCAGTTTCCTCACTGTGTGTGGTACTTTCTGAAATGACCCTTTGTTAAATGATGCTCCCATCTTGGACACAGCTTCACCGAGTGTCAAACTCTTCTGTGCATTTACAGAAATAAACGAGCTAGAAGAATGTAAAGCTGATTTATGAACTATTTCATTGCTTGGTTTGCACAGGCCCCACTCTCTGTCTTCAGTGAAAAGTCTGATCAGTCTCTGAGATGTTTGCTCCCTGCACTATTGGGCTACTTTCAAGGAGGGAGCATGTTTCCCCCAATTACTAGGATTTTTTCAAGGAGAGATGAATTCATGACTAAGCCTAAAGCAGGAAGTACCAGGGAGTTGTTCAGGCCCATGAAGCCTATCCCCTTCTAAAGCAGGCAAGCATCAGGAACCCTGGCCACGTAACAGCCATCCCTCATGGATTTTGCACTGGAAGTACTCCAAGTAAAGCAGCATTTCTTCAGCTCCACTTGCACTTTGGTTCAAAGGCAGCTCAGAGCAATGGTTCCTAATAAGCAAAGCACAAATCTTCTCCAGGCCAAGCATCACTGAGCACTCTGTGGTAGCTGGTACCTACCATCCACTGAAGCTCCCCTTACCACCCACCACGACTTCTCCAGGCTGCAGGTATCAGCACTGAGAATCGTACTGCCACTCCTTTGCTGCAGCCACTTCCAACAGGATCGTGGCACCCACATCCTACATGATCCAGGCAGAATGTCACGACAAACCCCATCTCCCGGGTTCAGCCAGGATAGGGTTAATGCTCACAAGGGGCTGCAGCTGGGCGGGACCACAGCCAGGATAAACAACAGAACCAGCCTATGGGCCATTCGATACCACACTGGTCATGCCCTCTATAGAAAGAGAGGGGCTGACCTGACTTGGGCTCAATCTGTGTCCTCAGCATGCAGCTGGAGGAGGGAGGGCTTCGTTTCAGGTACACAGTTTGTTATCACATGCTTTATGTATTATTTCGTTAGTATTATTGTTATTACTGTTGTTTCTTCTCTCTTTGTTGTGTTCTATTAAACTGTCCTTGTCTCACTTCTTTTTTTATTCTTTTTGTTTCTTTTCATCCCAGTTGTCCTTCCTCAGGCAGGAACCAATGGGCAGCAGCTGCTGGTGTTTAGCTGCTGGCTGAGGTTAAAGCTTGACAATACCTTTTTTGGTACCCAGTGTGGGAAGTTGAGATAATGAGAAAACCTGACCAACGTATGTTAAAACAATTTTGTTGTACACACTTTTTGTATTAGTTAAATAGACCATGTTCATAATATTGGCCAGTTTGTTTGTATGGTGGTGTTCTGTAAACCCCTGTGTACTCTGTGTTCCCTATAATGTTTATCGTCTCTGGGAAACAGATAAGAACTATTGTGTTGCTTTACTGGATATTATCAGCCTGGGATATAATTGTACCACTAGTCATGAAGCTAAGCTGGCACGTGTATGTGGTGTTACCGTTTGTTAACAGTCATCTCTGTATTCCATGGGCAAGGCAGGGAAGGAAGCTCTCTTAGCTTATGGGATTTTTGAATATTTTTGGGGTGCCTAAGCCAGCATGCTGTTGCTATGTCTTCTAAATGTGTCCCAGATCTTGTTTAGGGTCACACAATTTTTTTTCAAGAATACCACTTGGAGATCTACCCCACGGCTGGATAGTTAAGAGTGGCAGGGTGCATGGGAGAGTATGGGCAAGTGCCTAGGGCAGTGGTCTCCTTCTGTGTTTTGGAATTTCACCCCAGAAACAACTGCAGAATCCTGATACACTAGTCAAATACTTTGCAAAACTATTGTTGTTGTCAATCTGGCAATGCCAGAGAGATGCAAATCACTGCAACGTGCTGGGGCCCGGCCCATGCCTACTGGGCCCTTTTCAATGTTATCCAGTGCCCTCAAGGGGAAGAGAAGGTTTCTGGGCTTAAAAACAGGTGGGCAGGCACTGCAGCTATTCCAACCCTCACGACAAGCCATGTGGCTACTCAAGCCCTGGTGGCAGGTGCTGCCACTGAGCCAGAGAACCAGCCTGTGCCAGTATCAGTTACCCCAATAAAAAAAAAGGAAATACATTAAAAAATCAGTTTGCTTTTTGGGGGATGATGATGAACCAGGGTCATCGCAAGAACAGGAGGGAGAGCCAGAGGTGATCAACAAATCCCTATCCCCAAGTGAACAGCAAGAGATGTGAAAGGATTTCAGTTGTCATCCAGGTGAGCACGTTATTGCCTGGTTGCTCCAATGCTGGGATAATGGGGCCCGTAGTTTGGAATCAAAAGAAGCCAAGCACCTGGGATCCCTGTCCAGGGAAGGGGACATTGACAAGGAGACTGGAAATCAGACACAAGCCCTCAGCTTCTGGAGGTGACTCCTGTCAAGTGTAAAGTAAAGGCACCCCTTCGAGGAAGACATTACCCATCACCCAAGCAAGTAGACCACCATGCAGAAACGTACCCAATATCTAAGGGAATTAGCTGTGCTGAAAATGATTTATAATGATCTGAATGATGAGCAGTCACACATCCAGATGAAGTCCTGTGCGCACCACCCATGTGGTGAAGGCTTCTACAACGTGCAGTTGTGTCCTGGAGTGATGGGCAGGGACAAACAGTAGATGAACTGTCTGGCTAACTCTGGCAGTATGAAGGAAGTGTCTCTCTTCCTCCCTACAGGCCTTGCATTTCAGCTGTGGAGGAACTGTCTTGGGAGGTCCATCAATTCAAACATGACATGTTGTACTCCCCACCTAAATGGGTCCGTATCTCAGCTACAAGGAGTAGAGCTACAGAGAGGACATGAGGAAGTGGGATAGAAAATCTGCTTAGATCCTAGCTGCACAAGTGTGTGAATTGCGAGGGAAAGCAGCAGTGAAAGGGGATTCTTCAAAGAAGAACACTACTCCAATTTCCAGTGGGAAATTCCCAAAACAGAGTACAAGGTTTGATCTTCTGATCCTTTTGAGGGGACTCCTAAATTCTTTTCAGAAGAAGTTAGTGACTCATTAGGAGAGATTAACAATTAAAATTAACAATTTTGAATGGGGCCCTGAGCAGCAACAAACCTTTGAACAAATTAAACAGGAGATTGTTCATGCAGTAGCTCTTGGGCCAGCCTGGGCAGGGCAAAATCTTAAAAACGTGCTCTGCATTGCAGCCAGGAAGAATGGTCTGATGTGGATCCTCTTGTAGAAAGCACCTGGGGAGATCTAGGGTTTTGGAATTGGGGTACAAAGCATCTGAGGCCAAATATACTACAACTGCAAAAGAGATACTGGCAGCATATGAAGGAGTCTGAGCTGCCTCAGAAGTCGCTGGTAGTGAAGCACAGCTCCTCCTGGCATGCTGATTGCTGGGCTGGATGTTCATAGGGTTTCCCCTCCACACCATGCAACTGATGACACATGGAGTAAGCGAGCTGCACTGGTAACACATTTACACTTATATTAATGTTTACAATAAACAACTGCATTTTGGGTATGTAGTTTACTCTCACTTTATATATTATTTCACTAGTATTATTGTTATTACAGTTTTTTTCTACTCTCTTTGTGGTGTTCAATTGAACTGCCCTTTTCTTAAGCCATAGGGCTTTTTGTTTTCTTTGCCTCCCCACTCTCCTCCTCTAACATGTTGGGGGGAGAGCGGGCAGTGGCTGTGTAGCTGCCAGCTGAGGTTAAACCACACCACCTGATTACAGGCAGAGCTCATTAAATGGTTTGGTGAGTTGACCTTGGCTGGCTGCCAGACCCCTACCTAGCCCAGCAGGCTGGGAGCCAGGGGTTCATGAACTACTCTGCTCCATACTGTGCTACAGGCACAGCAAAGTTGTTTGGCTTCTGCTGGCTTGCCACCTGTCTTACCAGGATGGACCTGTGATCAGAAAAGGAAACAACCTTCACAGCTTATCTTTCTCCTCACATGGTGTAGGAGTGAGATGATTACACTGTTCCTGCTCAGTTCCTTAAGTAGCCAAGAGATGAACTCCTCACTCAGAAAAGCAGTATCAATTTTTGTCTAAAGTTTAGATTTAATGCAAATAACTGTTTATTTCCAAATGCAATCCAAAGAGCTGTAGTGGGACTGTACTGCTTAACAGCAGCATCTTTAAGGAGGTTCCCAAAAACTCAGAAACATAATGAAACATAGTGCTTGTAGTGATTTTTCACTCAATACTAAAAGCAATTGAGTGGCTTGAATACCTGTTTATTTACCATACACAAGAAAATTAACACTGGTTTCAAAAGTGGAAAACATGATACTTTTTCTCCATTAACACAAAATAAAAGTTAAGATAACCAGTAATTTTTATTCCAGTTATACTTGCATATGCACACACATTCCCTCCAAGAATTAAAGGTTTTAAAAATATTACTAACAACCAAAAATGTTACTAAAAATAGCTCAACTTTTGTCAAGAAAATGTTTTTTTCAGTTTTCTGTGAAAAGATCAACATAACTTAACCAACATTTCAGCTAAGAACTGGAATAGCTAATGTTCAGAGGAAGAAAGGCATATGAGTATGCTCATATGCCACAAATGTGCAGATGAGCATTTTTTGGCAGAAAAATCTTGCTCTGCCTAGGTACGAAAGCTTTCATACATAATCTCCTCCATGAATGTGGTATTTTGCTGACAAGCTCATTTGCTGGCATGATTTATTATGTATGTTCTATTACAAATCTTTCAAGAGAAACAATACATATCCTCTATTTTACTGGGTTTAAACACAAATAGGAGTATTTTCCTTTTTCATGCTGCTAGTCTCACAGTACACACAAAAAGGAGTTCTGCACAGCCTTACTCCAGCTAATCGTGGCTAAGCTCCTGGTTCACAGTGCTGAAGTAATAAAGCTACCCAGTGGACACCTGTCAATCATCATCCAGATGAATTAAAAAGTGCTTCTAGAATACAGGTAGAGAAGTCCTATACAAAGTGTATCTGAAGGCTTCTGCAATACGCTATAGCTGTCAAGTACTCATTTTATAGAAGCATTAAAACTGTGATAAAGCACCTGTCTATGCATCAGCAACTTTAATCTTAAGAAATACTTGATAGTCTGCATACACATATGCTGACTGCTCAACACTAATAACATCTTTTCCTGGGCACAATTAAATATTCAACTTTATCTTCAGCTTTTTTTTTTTTGCAATTTTCAGCTCTGGGGCTGAAGACCACTCCCCAGGTAAGCAAGTTTTTCCTGCAACAAAGTCCACAGATTACACAGGAGCATCTCCTCCAACCAAAGGGGCGGTACACCGCATGAGAGACAGTCACACACTGTCCTTCCCAACCACTGTAAGAGAACCATAAAGCTGCTCCACAAAACCAGGGTATTGCTAATCAAGCAGTGCAAGCAGTGTATGTTTCACTCCCAAGTATGATATTCTTAAACGACAGGTTGAGATGCCTCTTCTTCTGCCCCCAGCCACCTCCAGCACCTGCCAGCACTCCCTCATTTGTAGGCACGGTGAAAGTCATTAAAAACTTCTCTTCTCACAGACCTAAAATACAGCATTTGTTTGATGGAGTTTTTTTGCATAGCACCAAGCAACCCTTGCTGCTTCATGTCTTTGATACTTGTTTTAAACGAGAGAAGCAAGAAGTGAAAATAAGTCTTTGTTCCTTTTCAACAAACAAGTTTAATTTTTGAGGCTTTGCCAATGAAGATTAAGTAGGGACAAAAAGCAATGCTGCTAAGAATTTATACAACAAGTTGAGCAGAGAGGCAGATTGTACAGTCTCATTTGCAAAGACTGGAATGCCTACAGTTACAGGAGATTGATTATTAAAAACGTAGTTTTATATAATTTTGAGTCAAAACAAGCAAGCAGGAGACAGCCGCTGGCCAATGAGCACATATGTAGAGAACTATCCTGAAACAATTCCCATCTTCATGTTACAGCCATCACTGAATTCACCTAAGGAATTCATAAAAGTCTCCAGCAATGCAGAGACAAAAAGGAGACAGACAAAGGTTTCTAAGAAGTCTAAAGCATCCTTTGTCTTTTTACCCCCTATTTTCTATTGCACAGAAACAATAGAGAATAAAAGTTTCTGAACACTCACCTACCCAAGAATATAACTTCTAACAAATAAAAAAAAAAAAAAAAAAAAAAAAATCATCTTCTCCCTCAAGCCAACATTTAAAAAAAATACTTATACCAGCTACACATAACAATGACAGGCTTTGCTGCTCTGGTATTTTTGCCAGTGCCTAGTCAATGTATTCTATGAGATACTCTGGATAAACCTGCTGCTTCTCAAAGATGACAAAGATAGAAGGGTTTGAAAAATTATTCACACAACTGTCATAGAAGTTGTGGCTGTCCTTCAAGGGAGGTCGAACATAAGAACTACTACCAGTAGTGAACTCCCCCACCAGCACCCGTGCCAGAAACATGGTCTTGGTCTCTGAGTCTTTCCCGCAGTAGTTGTCAGAATAAGATGCATCCCTTGCAAAATAGCTTCCTGCAGAAGAGACACCAAGACAGAATTTATAAGACTCCAAAAGTGCAGGGAAGGAAGTGATACAGTGTGAAAGTGAATTCATAAGCAAATCCATTAAGCAGTTCCAGCCTTTCCAAAGCCTTCACTTATCCTGTATGCCCTTCTTAGTGAAAATGGCCAGTATTACCTACATTTTCATTTTTCACAGCACACATATGAAAAGCCACACAAACAGTTATTTAAATGTTACCATATTCCTCAAAAAGATTTCCTCCTAACCCTAGATGTCCACTCTCTCCATCTCACCCAATTTCCTCTCCAGACAGAGGCTACTAATACTCATGGGAACATTTCTGAGAGTTATAAAGTATTCACTCAGATGGGTGGGTAGTCAGTCAGGCTGTCTCTTGGTTATTCCACTTGGTATGTTAGTCCTTGCTTATATACAGGACAATGTAAAGGAACGTAGCTTGCTAACAAAGCAAAATCCCTGTAACCAGGATGGCATTTATGTTCCTGGAGAAAAACAAACAACAAAACCACATTGCATTCCTGTAGGAGCTCAGTGTCCTGACTTAGGGTAGAACTGATTCTGTTCGGTGGTTTTACTTTTCAGCTAAAGCTCTTCTAATTAACTGCACTTTCTGAAGTTAACAGCATATTTTCACAGACAGTGTCTGCTTCTACCAGTGATAATGCTCCATGTTCAGAGTTATCACCAAGAACTGGTATGCAGACCAAGGTCATTGCTAAAGCTTGTGTACCACATGGAGGGGAGAGGGCAGAGAGTGAAAGCAACACCTGCAGGGAGGAACAGGCAGGATAAGTGACCCTAAAATTCACCAGTGGGGTATTCCATCCCATATTCAGTATAAAAGCTGAAAGATCACTCAAGCCCTTCTCCCCTTCTGCTTTCTCCCTCCCTTTTGCTGCTCCTGCAATCCATGGACCTCACCCATCCTGCCTTTGATCCTGAGCCATGTGTTCCTGAACCGAGTTCCAGAATCCAGCTCCTGTGCCCAGTCTGTGCCCATCTGTGGCTGAGCCCAGCCTGGGACTTTTCCCCAGGGCTGCACCCCAGCATGGGGTTGACAGTGACTATTGCCATCAGGGGAAGAGTTGGATTTGATACTGGTTTTGTATATATTCCATTTTATTATTACTATTATTAGTAGCAGTAATATATTCATTAAAGCTGTTTTACTTTACTTTTTTAATTGATAAGTCTCTTTCTCTTATTCCCTTTCTTTTTGGGGTGGAGGGGGGTTAACAGGGAACATCTCTTACAGGTCTGGGGATGGCCCTGACCCTAAACTCAGAGAACTGGAACAGAAGTAAGCCAGGCTCTAGGAGAAACCATCTTTAGAACTGGCCTCTCCTAAGCTCAGCTTTTCTTGCAAGGACAGAGTGGAGCATAGAGCCCAAGGCTTTTCAGTATGCCTTTGTTCCAAATCATCATTGCCAAAGTCAGCCACGTTGTCCACATGGTCACAGAGATAAGCCCTAGACCAACTGAGTGCCCTCTTTCTAACTTTATACCTCTGCAAGTAACTACTGTAAATTTTTTAACAAGTCTATGGTTGAAGAAAGAAATGAAAAACAACCTTTGCCATAGACTGTCCCATGAAGGCCACAGATCCTCCAGTCAAAGTTTTGCTGACAGATTGCATCGATGTATTTTTCACTGGTCCCATGAAATAAAAATCGCTCATCTGCAGCTTTTCCTCCATTGCTCTTCTGCATTTGTTCCTTCTGCCTGCAACAAGAAGCAGTACATCTGCAGTTCTACAGTGGCTGTACCCAGACAGGTTCCAGCCATGCAAGCACTCAAAGAGCACATTCTGAAAAGCCTTACATTAAGGCATAAACTTGGGGCACACACGGTATCTTTGCTGTCCAGCTATGTACAAACACGCTTTCATTACACACAGATGCCTCCAGATACTTAATAATGTTTTGTTTCACTCAATGCCTATTGGGAGAAAGGGAGTAATCTTAACATTATTCTTTTTCTAAACATAGGAATTCATGTTAAGGTTTTCTCTCAGCGAGTTTTGCATTTAGTTTTGAAGGACGTTTCAGTTTTGAGCAGCTACAAGCCAATGTTTGTGCCAGATGTGGCAGGTTACCAGCTCCAAGGCTTCAGCACAAGGCAGCTGTCCTGGACACAGGCCTGGCAGAAGTCAGACCTGCTTACAGAACAGAGCACGGATTCTTCCTACAGTGCTCATGTGACTATTCTAAGCCCTATGTCTTGTCTGAGGTTGGTTTTGTCAGCACCTCTTCATCTACATCCTGATCCTGGCTAGGTATTTAACTCGGGCAGTGGAAGCAGATTCTTAAGTGCAGCTGCATTTCAGGAATGTGTGTCTACAGTATACAGCTATCTGTCAGAACAATAAACCTCATGCGCACATACCAGAGCAGTATTTTACACATACCATTGATATAGTTCCCAGAGAGATGGGTTCTGAACTCTAGAAATCCTTATAATAGCTGTTTCGGGCATCGTGCGTTTGAACTCCATCCTGACTTTCTGGTATTCCTCAGATGAAACGTCAAGCTTAATCAGCTGTAAGGAAAAGACTAAAAAGGTCTTCTAATCTTTCACTGAATCATAACACAGCCACCTTTACCTCATGCATATCAGACCTTGGAAGTCTCTTCTGTGATGCAGAAGTACAAGCAGCAAAAATACTCTTGGAAAAAAGGCAGATTAGAGATGCCTGCTCTGTAAAAGCGAGGTCTTACCTAGGGAACATTAACTCCTGGATGTTAAAACACCCAGGTTGCTCTCTCATAGGACAAAGAGCTGCATGCTTTTGTGCAGCCACCCAGCCTCTTTTAGTGTTTGGGCCGAGATACATTTGCATGTATATATCAAACAGTACCTAAACACACAGAAAAAAACAGGCACATAAAGAGACCCTGAGAATTTATGGTGCAGCAAATCGAAGAGTACCTCTACACCCATGCTGTCTAAATCTTTGTAGTTTACACTCCCTACAGACAGTGAACACAAACTGCACTGCCTGTTATGTTTTTAAATAAATTGAAAAGGCTTTATTCCATCATCCATTTTAAGGAAGAGTAGGGGGACACTGCCAAAAATCAGCTCCTTACACAACAGTCCAGAAATCAAGCAAAGTTCTCTACTTCCAGGTTTTCCCTAGGAACGTCAAGAATGTCAGTGTTAGCCTGCCCCGTTTTTTACTGACAGTTTCTTGAGGATTTGCGTTTTGCAAGTTAGCAATTTTCAAGTTTCTTATAACAAGATTTTTTTCTGTAAGTATAGTTATTAGACTTGACAGAGGAGGTGGTGGAGGAGGCAGGCAGGAAGTCAAAGGTAAAATATGCAGGTATTTAACTGTGTGTGTTACAAAGGTAAACAAGTTGACTCCACTAGAATTATGGTGTCCTTCAATAAACAATCCCCGCCTGAACTCTGCTGATTTCAGCAATGCTCCATAGACGTACAAGAGCCTGCATACACACAGCTCAGGGAATAGCAACCCTGAAGTTTAAAGGCATGTTTTATCTCTGATGCTTCAGCACATGTTGGGACTTCAAAGCTATGTATCCTGGGCACCAGTAACAGTCTTAATAATAATACAGCATAAGCTTTAGGCAAATGTGTCAAGCAAAGGAATAAATAGTAGCAGTGAAAGTCAATGTTGCCATGGTTATACTGTCACCATTTGTTAGTTTAAATTTGGGTCTAATTTCACCTCTAGGTCTGCCCAGTGTGATACCAGGCTCAAATTTACCAACACTTTGCATTATGTTACATAAGAAACAGACATCTACAAAGGCACAAGAAACTCAACTTTTGATGTAACAAACCCGCATGCGACAGAATTGATGAAGAGAGAAAGAGGGGAAAAAAAAAAAAAAAAAAAAAGAGCTCCAAACCTTGAATCCCAGTTCAGGTAGGGCAGATTTGTCCCAGTGAGCTGGAATGCCCTTAAACTCTTCTGTAGGTTTGAAGCCCCTGTACATTACAAGACATTACAAATAGGTAATTAAAACTTCCTAAATCCCTACATTTTATGTACATATGATGCTAAACATTTTTTCCAAGTTTAGGGAGAATATAGGCAACTGAACATATTCAGAAATATTTCAAAGTTTTCTTTTCAGTTCAGTACATGAAAATATTTGTTCCAAATCATCTTGTCAAGACTTATGGCAGGAAGCACGATGCCAACTGAGAAAAAAAATTAGATATATACTAAGCTAAACATGAAAGTCATTCTCTTAGTTACAGAGTTGAATGTATACATAAAAGCTCTGCTACACTGGGGTAGGTAAATAAAAATGCATCCAGTATTATATCAGTATGGCAGAAACAAGATAAGATACAGCCCGCTTCTCTACTTCCACCTCTGTTTTAATTAGTGTTTAGCTGCTCTTTCTGTGTTGTTTAAGCAACCACTGTGTGCTGCAAGGGAATGCATTAAAAAAGTTGGCTGTTACAACCAATTATATAAAATTTCTCCCCCTGCAGACTCCCACCTTTTGCTCCACCCGCCAGATTGGTAGTTTTCAAAAGAACTGTTTCTAAACTTGTACGTAGCTTTGAAAATGTCTGATCTCACATGTCACAAAGGGCCAGTATACATAAATGACATTGCTTCCGTCTCTATCAGCTGCTCTAACAAGGTAGCTCACTCTAATCAGCAGCTCTCTACAACACTGCTACATGTTGAATTATTTTTTATGCTTCCACACTTCCAATGGCCAAGCCAAAACTTCCTTCACCCCAAGGCTCCCAAGTTGCTTGAAAACTACTGACCAGGCTGCAATACTGCCGTGGCCAGACGTCGTAAGAAAGGTATGTCTCTTCCTCTCTCAATTTCTTCTACAGTTGCCTTAATAGCTATTCCTTCACCTTATTTACATCCTTATAAGACCCTGCAGTCACAATGCACTAAATTCATCGCCACAAAGTGAGCAGTTGCAGTTTACCTTGCTCTTGTCTTGTCTACCTCTGTTTGAGACACAAATCTAGGTCTTCTGCAAACCTCTCTTTCTGTTTTGTAACGAAGGTTTTTCTGAATCATGGCTGGGGGAAAAAAAAAAGCAACTTCTGAACAATCAAAAAAGTGTTTTAGAAAGTCTTCACACTGCAGCAAAACTTGCCACTAAGTTATTTAGTCAAAAATGTTGACAAAAAGTCACTGAGCTTTTTTCTTGCTATATAAAGGGAAGTCAGAGCAGGATGTGGATCCCAGTCTACTGGTATAAATCACCAAGGATTTCAGTTTCAGTTTTACTCTTAGCATTAGAAAGAGTGACAGACGCTGGTAGCTATTTTGCTTTCATTGTTCCATCAGCTGCACTTAACCAAATATCTATTTTTGCTCCATGGATTGCATCCCCTCTCCTTCTCAATCTTCAATCAAGATACTGTTCTCCTACATGCAATTGTAGATTTCAAACTCTATAAACATAACCTAACAGCTATCACAGGCCACTCATTTTCATAACTGCCAACAGAAACAAGTCACAGCAACCTGAATTTTAGAGGCATTATTTCTGGATCTTGGAACCTCTGTAGCTAGTGCCACACCATACTAAAACTGTAAGTCAGTAGCAGCCAGGAGAAAGAGGCCTCATCTTCAGAGATAAAGACACAGGAAGAAAACAAACAAAAAAATCCCCTTGGCACCACCAAGCCTAGAAACTTAGTTTTGGAAAACATCTACGTTGTGTCTGTTTGCCTAAATTACTAAAAAAGCCAAAATCTTAGAAAAGGGATTAATTTCCTATGCAATTTTCCTTTCTAAGTGAGACAGGTTCCCTCAGCTCATAGAGATGATTACAGCATTGCTTTCAGCTGAATCACAAACAATATATCACTTGCCCTTTCTGCTTGTTTTTGTCTTTTCCATGGAAAATGAGGTAATAATGGAGAGTTGCATCAAAGGCAACTACACAAAATGACAGTCTGGGCAGCCTGATTCACACCACCACTGTTCCCCAGAATTTTTGAAAAGGGTATCTGGAAAGGGAACAGCTCAGAGAGGACAATGCGGTCACGAGTAGCTTAAATTTCCTGAACTCTTGGGAAATACATCTTCCTACTTTGATATAGTCAAGTTATTTCCTCAGCCTTTCCAGAAAGGCAGAGCCATGAAATGAAAAGAGCTAGGTAAATCTTGAAATGCTAAGGACTGTCTGGATCCTACACCTTGCCCAAGTATTCATTTCTTTGCAAGCCAGTGATTAGCAGAAGTGGCTTGCCAAGTCTTGCAGATGTTTCTCACCATTCGTGCTGGTGCTAGCACCACTGGGCATGTCATGCTTTGACTTGCTGGCAGGTATTTTAAAAACTAGCACAAGAACTTCTCAAAATCAAAAGGTCTGGAGTAAGAGGAATGCCACTTGGCTTATATGAACTGCTCTTATCCTGAGAACTTCGACAGAAGCTCTGTCTCTGTAAGCACTGCCGTTCAAAGTTCAAATTTCTCTCTCCTATCTCCTCTAGTAATGTCGTTTAAGAGGAAGGGAGAGATGGAGGAAGAGAGCAAGCAAATGAGAAAAGCCAAATGGAACCTACCTCTAAAATCGAGTTCATATTCTTGTCGCCCAGCTTTGAAGTTCAACTTTGGAGAACATTTGGCTATATAAGCTTTCTCCAGGTCATCACTGGAGACAGTGGCAGCTGCATGATCATCATCCTGTCAGGCCAAAAGCAGATTCAAAAAAGATTCTTGTCTGTTACACACAAGGAAGTTTAAAGCCCAACAATTATCATATAGTATGGTGAATATCTCCACTTTTGGGCATGATAGTAGCTATCAGGCAAAAGTCATATATTAAGCAGTTGAAACTGTCCTTAAAACTACACAAACAGTGTTATGAAGCCTAAATTTACACTGCAAAGTGCATGCTGTGAATGCTACTACTGCAATCACACATTCACCAACTAGACCTTAGCAAAGATGCACAGAGTACTATTGGAACCTCAGAAAAGGAAGTTTTAGCCAGCAGCAACAAAAAGAATGCATTAATGTGATCCTATCTGATGTGACTCACTGAAGTATTATCTGTCAATATTTGTGACTCATCAGTGAGCACCCCCCTACCTGAACCAGTGAAATTCACAAGAAGATCTCCTTAAGCCTCTAAAGTCCATCTGTACAGTATCAGTGAGAAGGAGGGAGAGGGTGACAAAAGATGAGGAGGATATAAACACTTCACTTTTCAGTAGTTCCACACGGTTAAAGCATTCTGGAGTCTCCCCATTTCTCCACACTTACTGTTTTTCCATACTCCTGCCACAGGCCATATTCATTTCTCCAGTACCAGATCCATTCTGTTGTAAGAATGAAGTGAGGAGGTTTGGTCACAGAAGAGGCTGTAGAAAGACGTCTAACCTTCGCAACCCCGCAGAACATATCCAGAAAACAGATATATGGCAAATGAGAGCCACCTTCAGTAGTGGCTTTTTTAAACCTATAAAAAAAGGAAATAAAAATCAGGATTGTTTGTGAAGCTTTTACACATAGGTTCAGAAGCCCACTATAAATTTGCAAATTATGTCAACATCGTTCAAAAGCAGGACACCAACCTACAGCTCCCAAACAGTCCCAGCTCTGTCTTGTGCTTGTACATATTTTGCATTATAGTATTACCCCTCACATTGGTTCCATGGGCAGTAACTGTTATCAACTCGTAAATTAGTGAGATAACATAAGATGAAAAGAAACAGTAGGAAACTCTTGAAGGTATGTCCATATTCTTACGTTCTCTGCACCCAAAAGTATCTCTCCTCTCTCTCTCTCTCTCTCTCTGTCTCTCCAAGTACACAAGGTGTTCTAACAGTTCCACAACATGGACTGGGGGGAAAAGAGGAGCAGGGTGGACAAATCTTAAACTAATTTTCCATCCTCCATCCCAAAAGGCAAAAGACAAGATTGCTTCTGAATGTGGGGACAGTCTGTGCAGACAAGCTCTGACCAAAGACAGATTCCCACAAGTACTTGGGATAAAATCACAATTCTCTGCAGTTTTACAGCCATTTCTGATGAAGATTAAGATTTCCTATGGTAGCAGCAGTAGGAAGTATTTATACTTTTTTTTCTTCCCCCATAGTGAAGAATACTAGAGCCTGCAGGAGTCACAGTTTGAACCTGGCTGGCAGTCAAAACACCCTCCAGCTGCTCACTCACCCTCCCTCACCCCGGGGATGGGGAAGAGAACTGTAAAAGTAAAAGAGTAAAAGTAAGGAGACTCACGGATTGAGATAAAGCCAATTTAATAATTGAAATAAAATAGAATTACAATACTAATGACAGTAACAGAATATGTAAACGAGCAATGCACAGCACAACTGCCCACCAGTCGCTGGCTAATGCCCAGCCTGTTCCCAGCTAGCAAACCTGGAGGAGAGAGAATCCTGAACCCACAATCCTGGAAGAGCCCCAGCTTCCCAGCTCACCCTCATCCATATACCGAGCATGATGTTTTATGATATGGAACATTCAGATGGCAAATTTGGGTCTGTCGCTCTAGCTATGCTCCTTCCCAGCTTCTTGTGCACCTACACGCTAGCAAAACATGGCAAGCTGAAAAGTCCTTGATTTTCCAGCAACAACTGAAACATCAGTATATTGTCGACATTCTTCTCATACCAATTCCCATACTGAATCCAGAACACAGCACTATTCTAGCTACTAGAATGAAAATCAGCTCTAACTCCAGCCAAAACCAAAACAATGGATCAGTCACATAAAATAACTCCAGTGGATTGACCCTGACTGACAACCCAGAGAGCTGCTCCCTCACTGCCCCTCTCCTCCCCTGCGTGACAGAGAAAGGCAGTCCAACAGGTGAAGAAGGGGGCTAGCGTAAATAAACAGACAAAGCAAAGCAAACGGCTCACCCCCTCCCCAAGCAGTCTAATGCCCAACCAGGCTCCAAACCCAATCCTCTTCTTCCTCTGGCCCAGTTTCACTGCTGAGCCTGACATTATATGCCAGGGGAAATCCCTTTGGTCAGTTCAAGTCAGCTATTCCAGCTGCTCCTCTCCGAAGCCCTTCCCAACACCAGCCTATCAACTGTGGAGGACCAAGGTAAAGTGGGAAAGCCTTGACTCTTGGCAAGTACTGCTCAGCAACACCTAAAACACTGCTGCATTATCAGCTCTGCTTTAGTCACAAATCCAGAATCCAGCACTATACAGGCTGCTATGAAGAAAGTTAACTTCATCCCATCCAAACCAAATACGATAACCCAGAGGGTCCTGAAGGACTCCAGGCATAAGTCAGTCACAACGGATCAGATTTGTGGCAACAGTGGATCAGCAAAGCGAGGTCAACAGAAGAATACCAAATGTAATTCTTATGTAGTGACTACAATAGAACTGTGGCAATTTATAGCCACGAAGGGCCTGGTCCAATATAGCAAACTCCAAAAGTTTTTAAATTTTGTGAGAGCTTATACCTGATGTTGTTGGGATCACAATATGATTTTTCTATTTCTTCCATATTCTTCAAGTCCTTCCAGGTATTACCATCAAAGATCTGCCACCTGTATGGCAAGTGAAAATGGATCCTGACACACTTGTCTATAATATAAAGTTTAAAAAAAAAAAAAAAAAAAGAGTAAGAGATGCATTATTTTTACAGGCTATGAGAAAAAATCCAACATTTCATGGCTGCACACCTAGCTGATGAAAATATCAAATGCAGAGCTATGCAAAGTGTTCACCTATGGAATCATTACAAGCAGCAGTTCAGAATTTTTCATCGGGAGCAAGTAAAACTTTTTGAGCTTAGGCAGAAGTTCAGTTTCTGTACCTATTAGATTCTCTACATGCATCAAAATTGCTAGCAGGAGCTCGGCAGTGAAAGACTACTCTGTCTTCTCGGTTTTAGAAACAAAAAATTTACAATTAATTGAGATCAGAAGCTTGTAGGAGGATATTATTTCCTATACAGAGGAACAATGTAGACTCAAACACCCGTGCTTAGCCACTTAGTCCCAAACTAATATTACTGAGGAAACAAGCAACCACAACAGTGCTCAGTTTAAGGATAGGAAGTAGCTCATTTAGAGACTTTAAGAAGTCTCTAAGGGTCCATGCCTCACTGGGAACAAGCGCAGTGGTAGCAGTGGCCCAGGTATCATGAGTATCACTCGGAAACCACTGAAAGCCAGCATGCAGTCACTCTTCAATAGGAGTGAAGACCACATCACCAGCACACATACACCTGAGCTGGAGGCTAGCTTTCATCATAGACCAACAGGCAACTTAACTACAGGGAAAGTCAAGAAGACTGCACCACACAATTCATATGAGAAGGTGCACAGTGTATCACGGAGCTACTACAGATCCAGCTCATCGAGAAGGAAAAGGATGACAAAAGGACAACGAAAAAAGCTGGCACAGCAGCCTTTCTTCTGGACAAGTTGGAACATTTTGAAAGAAAGACAACTCAGAAAGATGGAACAGAAGAGTACTAGATGAATCAAGAAGGAATGTAGAATTTAGAGTATCTTTCATAGGCATCTGGAACTAAGACTCCCATCACTGAACAATCCCTTAGGTGAGCACATGTGGCGGAGCCAATCTCCAACACAGGCAGGTATTTATACATTTCAGAGTAAAATAAATCAGCTCCTTTGTTTGGTATACCCAGTCAAACACTTTCCTACCAGCACTCAGCATTATTATGAGATTTAGCCGAAGATAAGCATAAGCTCTTAAGTTTACCCTTTCTGTGAAAGGTGTCTATCACTTTATGAGAAAAGGAAAATAGACTGGACTTGCTACAGTCACAACCTACCTTTAAAGCCACAACTTCTGTACAGATGATATAAACAGATCTGTTCCAATTCATTATCATTTGTACTTGAAGACTCTTGGCTAGAGCTGTTTTTTCTCTCTAGAGGAAGGAATTACAAGCCTTATTAATACACTTTGCTTCAACAAACCCTGTTATAAACTGCACCTAGATCACAGAATGTCAGGTGTTGGAAGGGACTTCCAGAGATTGAGTGCAACCCCCCTGCCAGAGCGGGATCATCTAGTCTAGGGCAGGTCACACATGGAACGCATCCAGACGGGTCTTAAAAGTCTCCAAGGCTCTACAACCTCCCAGGGGAGCCTGTTCCAGTGCTCTGGAACCCTTCCTCATGTTGAGGTGGAACTTCCTGTGCTCCAGCTTGTGACCATTGCCCCGTGTCCTATCGCAGGGCATAAGTGAGAAGAGATTGACCTTTCCTTCCTGACACCCAGCCCTCATATATTTATACAGATTAATTAGGTCCCCCCTAAGTCTCCTCTTCTCCAGACTAAAAAGCCCCAGGTCTCTCAGCCTCTCCTCATAAGGCACATAGATGTAGAAAAGATAGCTAAGAACAGTGTTTAGAACTATGTAATTTCATTAAGTTCCACAAAGACACTGCAGTCTTTGATAACCTTGTATACTCAGAAGTCCTATCCCTTCATCCATCCTTTCTGAACTCGACTCTCCTGTAGCTGCTAAGTTTCTCAGTATTTTTAGCTATCCCCACAAAATACGAAGAGAATCCAATGCCTTTACATTTCTAGAGGGACTTGAGTTAACTGTGCATTCCACATAGCTGTTCACATTGGCAGCTATAAGTCTCAAAATTCAGTATTTCTGTAAAATAAAGCACACCCAAAGAAACAACGAAGGGAAGAAGTAACTGCAGTATAAATAGCAGATATGAGCACACACACACACATGTATTTTCCTTTCTGTTATCCTTTTCTTTCCTGCTAAATTATATTTAACTTACAATTCTAAGGAACTTCAACAGAAAAGAACAAACAAAACATTACAACTCTGAGAAGTAACTAGGGTAAATGCTGTCTGTGAATTCTTTGTGCTAGACAATCACTACATTAAAGAAAAAAATGGATAAAGTAAACCAAGAAAAAAATTATAGATATCCCTGTTTCCAGTTCCTGATACGCTTTTCTAACCCCAAATTTAAAATTTTTATAAACACCAAGCACTTTATTTCTCAGGAGTCCATTACGCCTTGAAATCCACTTCGCTTGTCAAGACATAAATCTGTCAATGAGATAGGTGCAAAGTCCCTCTTAAAAGACACAAGATATGAATTCAGTTTTCTATTTCTTAATGATATCTGTGAGAAAGTAACATTCACCACAGTGACCCTTCCTCTGATGTTTTCAAAAAATGGTATAATTTACCTTTACTTGGTGAAGCCTTGCCATCTTCTGTGTCATACATGTTCCTGTTGGCATTTGTTATGTCATACATATTCCTCCAAATGGAGAGTAGCTTCGCAATAATGTCTGAGCTTATCCCCTGTCTCTGCAGTTTTTCATAACATTCTGACTTTGACAAGTCATGGGATCGCTTGCAGCTGCTGCCAAATCTGCACTGTCCCCACAAAAAGTACTGGCAAACATGTAGTTTCGTGCAGATCTTTTTATAGGTACAAGATCCATAAGGTCCATCACCTTTGTTATAATGCAAGCAGACCTTAGGTAGAGGGGAAAAAAAAGAATTTAACAATTAAAGTACAATGCCATCATATGGCCTGTTTGAATTACCGATTTTAAAATTTTAGAGCTGCATGTTTACATTTGCATTTAGGAGACATTTTCTTTTTCCTTCTTGTTGTCCAAATGATTACTTGATATTTTTCCTTTCCCCTGCTAAAGTCTCTAAAGATCTTTCAACAGACAACAGCTGTCTTACAGACATTCTCAAGCAGATGGGATGTTGTTCCCAGTCTCATAAACACAGGGTTGTGGATATTAATGTGCCACTACCTGAACTCTGTTTTTCAGGTTTTAGAATAGTAAACTTTTTTGACCTGAATTTGATGGTAAGAGGTGCTGGATCTGGCTGGGATAGAGTTAACTTTTCTCACAGCAGACCATCCCATGCTATGTTATGGATGTGTGACCAAAATAGTGTTGATAACACACCAATGTTTTGCCTACTGCTCAGCAGTGCCTGCGCAGTACCCAGGCTTTCTCTTTTTCTCCATTCTGGCTCCCACAACACAAGTAGGCTGGGGATGGTCAAGAAGCTGAGAGAGGACACAGCTGGAACAGCTAGACGAAAATCGGCAAAGGGATATTCCAAGCCATACAATGGCATGCTCTAAGGTGTTTCCTTGTACACTTTTTGTGTACACTTGTTTTCTTCCCTTTTTCCTCCACTTGCTGAACTGTCTTTATCTCCATCCACAAGTTTTGTCACTTTTGTTCTTGTTTTCTCTCACCTGTCCTGCCAGGGGGAGAGCAGGGGTTGTGAGGGGCTGTGTGAGAGCTTAGCTGCCAGCTAGGGTCAACCCACCACAAACAGAACAGAGGACGCAGATTCAAAGTTTTAGATTTGCATTATGCTAACTGTACTGACACCTAACACCTCCACCTAGCATGAAGCCTCTTCTACTTTATGATGCTCACTGAAACACAAGGCTAAGGAACTGACACAGTACCACTCACCTCTGGCAAGAGGGAAGGGTCGTTCTGAAGCAGAAGCTGGCGAAGCTCATCATTGCTTAAATTCTCAAGTCCATATTGGTTTAGAACACAGAGATTGTGGTCCGACTGGAAGTCGTGAACAAACCTGCACTCCTTCCTACAAGTTAAGAAATCCAAGTGCAAAACAAGTGTAACAAACTAGTGGTATTTTGCTACTCTATTGGTATTACACTAAACAGTTTGAAAAGCACATCAAATTAGCTAGCTTCAGAAAAATCTGTAGCACTCCTTTATAAAGTAATTATGTCAGTTGCTAGGCAGATTACATAGTTACTCTGAGGATAACTACCACGCTATTTCTGATTTACAGTCATTATAGCATTAGCGTAGCCTGACAATATTGGCATTTTTTGACCTGCAGCTCACAATCGTGTACAAGAAAAAAAACAAAAGGCCAGAGTAAGGCTCCCTCCTGCTCCAACGGACAAGCTCACTGTCCAGCTCTGCGCGGCACCAACCACTCAAGTTTGCCGCATGTGGCAGGGGGGCGAAGCTTTCACCTCGCACGGGCCCGGGTGGGTGAACTGAGGAGGAAGCGCTGCAACCCTACGTCTGTGAAACAGCAAAAAATCCAAACCAAACAAAACGACAACAAAAACACAACCCACCAAACCGGAAAGGGGGGTGTGGGAAAGGCGCAGAAAGGCATTCATCGAAGCCTCCTTCCACTGGAGGTGGCGCACGGCGCCGCAGGCCGGACACGCCGGTGCCAGCGCAAGCCCCCAGCCCACACCGAGAGGCAGAAGCGCTCCCGTTCGCCCCAGACCCCTCGCCGGGGCCATCCGGGCTCGCCAAACTCACGGACTTTCCTCCCCAGACGCCTCCTTGCCCAACAGCCCGCGCGGTGAGCGCTACCA